>NC_043761.1:11674157-11974157 GCF_902148845.1 Salarias fasciatus | reverse complement strand
TGCTTTACCGCAACGCACGATGTAAGCAGGAAGACACACTGAAAGATACATGTCTCTTGCATTAAATTAGTTTTGTTCTCAACACCAGTCAAGCAGTGTGGCTGCTATACTCTGTTAGTTCATAATGTCTTACTATGATTGTTATTGACGTGGTCCTAACTATACTATGCTGAAAGCTTCTTTGCAGAACTGCATTAATCGATCAGCCTTTTGAAATGTTCTTTAGTTTTAGATCAACTCGGATAAAGGTAAGGCATAAGATATTGTTTTTGCTTTCTTTCTTTATGTATCTTATATGCATTTGAGCACAGTTAAAGATTGCTTGCCAGTCATTGTGAATCAGCTGAAGGTTCATTGAACATCAAGAACTGAAAACCTCTGTATCCAGAAAAACAGTGAAGATGACTATAACATGAATGAGGTAAATAGAAAGGATGCCTGAGGACATCAGCAGGGCTTGAAAATCTTTCCAAAAAAAGGTTTGATTTACAGAACAATTCTGTTTTTTATTCATCATCATTTTCCTGCGTATTGGCCGCACACCACAGAACAATGGTGTCAAACAGCAGGTGATTCATATTCTGATAGAAGACTTCAAAATGTGTTCATTTCATACATTTGTCGACAGATCCTTCTGTCATTAAAAGCTAAGTGAAAAAAAAAAAATCAACGGACATGTACAGTATGACCAGTGGTTCCATAAAAGGATCTTAGCTGAGGTATCCCAGTGAGTTTTATCAGCGTATCTCCTCCTGAGACCTACATGCGGCTCTTAGACACACAAGCACATTGCTGACTAGGGCTGTTTGACAAGAGCCTGACAGCACTACAAACCCAGCCAGCACAGATTAGATACAGCAGTCACTGATTACCTACACACACACATACACACACTCTCTGCAGTTGGTGACACACACCTCCCTCTCACTGTGCCTCGGCCTCACTCAGCCTCAGTTAAAGGCAGGTGGAATGCAGTGTTTAGATACCAGTGGATTCCTTCCACCTGCTTTGATCCCCGAACTGTATCACTGTATTTCATGTGTCTTACTGACACACAGCATCTACTGAACACCTTGAAGGTCAGTGAAGTCGTGTGTGTAGCAGTGTGTAGTGGTGAGATATTTGCTCCTTTAGCTTTTAGGTGAGGTGGGGGTGGGTGGTGGGGTGTCAGAATATAGATGAACTGTGACGGCACTAGCCTGCACTCAGTGCTTCAGAGATTTAATGTACATATCAAATGAAAAGCTCTCTTGATTTTGGTGGGAAGGGATGGAATTCAAAAGTAGTTATTACTACTTATCACAGCACAGGAAAAGAAAGAAAATCAGATTATGGGTACTGTGAGTCATGGAGTGGGTGGACACATTGCTAACGAATGGTCTAACCTCATTGTGTTTTTTGGCAATCAGTAACAAAACAACTTAGGAAAGATACTTGGATGTTGGAACAGATTTCTATCTTAACTGCTTCCAGGTTTTTTGGCCCTTCTAAAGACATTTTAGCATCATATGTTTAACAAAGTCCTTAAATTCATCCTCTGTTTGCTACCCTTGCAGTACCTGTGTGCTGAATCTTTCTGAATCTTTAGACAATAAACTGCACAATAGCACATATGTGTAAATAATTGCCAGAAAACTGCCCTGACATCTCGGCAACCTGAAAATGTCCCTCTCTGGAAGGCAGTCGATCGGTAGTGCTGCCAGTCCTGGAGCCCGGTGACCTCTGTGTGCAGGGGTCGTGGAATCTTATCATTAGACAAACATGTAGCTCTCAGTGCTGCTGTAACTTCCTGGAATGGCAGTTGGCACAAGTGGCACCCCAGGCTAAAAATATACTTTAAAGATATACCGCAGAATGGAGAAAGCTTGAGCCTGAAAAAAAGATGCTTTTTATCTGGCCGATTCTCTAATTCAGGCAGAAAGAATTTTAACATGTTTTTCTATCAGCATTGCCAGTTATTGACAAAAAAAAAGTGCTTCAGCTACCAGGAACGCCTTAATGTTTTAGGTTGTTGCTGGAAAAAAGTGATTTACTGAAATGTTGTAGAGCCAGTGGGAAAAAAAAAAATTCAATCATATTTCTAGCTTGATTACAGTAGACTCCTGTTGTCACAGCGTATTTATTCAGATAGCGTAACTAAAAATGAGTTTTTTAAGACATAGTGCTTGAATAAAGGTGCTATGGTTCAACAGTTAATCCATTTAAAATGTATTGAGTAGTATTTGTTCACACTTGTGTAACCTGAAACTTTTGAACGTGGTTTCAGTGCTGTTGTTTATTTCACCAGATCTTTTTCTACTTGCAGTATCAACCAACTTCTTATTATTCTTATTATCTAATTATCCTTACTTTAGACGAGACACCACTGTGGTCATCTCGTCTGTCAATCTGAATTTAATTCTCACACTTAGTTATGTTCTAAAGCTGTCACTTATTATAAAACTGTTACTTATTATAAACCTGACACATTGTAAAACTGTCACACATTTAAAAATAAACATTGAAAAGCTCACAATTTAAAACAGTCAAACAGGGCTGGGCGATGTGGGAGAAAAGGATAGATTGTTCAGGTCGGTTAGTCGAGCTCGCCGGCTTTGGAGCAATTCATTGGTGCTCGGGCATTGCTGGGAGGGCCCCGATCTCGGCTTCCGGGGTGTTTTAAGGGAGATTGGAGCCCCGTGCGTCCGGAACAAGCGGTCACTCAGCTGCTGAGGTCCACGGCTGCAGCAGTACAAACATCAACATGTGTTGCAACTCACTGCTGCTCTGCTGTTTGTTAATTTGACATGATTGTTTCGGCGTGGCGCATTTCTCATTATCGTTGGCTATCTGTTTTGTCAAAGCATGGACAAATGCAGTCTGTCAACCGTAATTCATATATCTATCAAGGAAAAGTTATTTCGCATTATGTAGCTTGATCGTTTGATCGCCCAGCCCTGCTTGGCACATATTCTGTTCTCCATTCACCCTGAGTATTATAGTCTTATGTTTGTGAATAGTTTCAGCGGTCTTACCTCCCGGTCGGACATACGTGTATCCCAGATCTGTCTCTGACACCAGCGATCCTTTGAACCTGACCTCAGGTTCTTCTTCCAGCCTCTCGTGTTTAGGCCTCCTTTGAAACAGGCGTCTCAACATCTTAATGTCTCTCCACAATTGGCTGTCCAGAATCGGTCTGAATCGGCTCCAGGAGCTCTTAATGTGACCGACTGTCCAGTGCCGATGAGGCTGATGGAACAGTGTAAATGTCCCAGATAACAGAAGATCGGTTTCAAGGCACTGCAGGTGGGCCGCAAGAGGATGGAGTAAAGCAGTACTCTCTTCTCAAATTAGAGTTTCACTTGCTATATATCTAAATATTTACTTTTCCTCCAGTGAACACACATTCCTGCAAACAGAGGCAGTGATTTCCTTTCGTATAGCAGCAATTCCCAGCATGACTATGCTTTACAGTAAGAGTACTGACAAAGTGACAAGTCTCCAGTAGACTAAATACATGCCAAAAATAATATCAGTGCTGTTTTTCATCACTGCTACTATGAGTTCTCTTCAAAAACTGGATCATCCAGTGTAATTATAACACTATTAATCTATCTTGGACATCCAAACTGCTTAGAAATGTGCTTTCATATTTAGTTTAGCTAGCCAGGCGCACTCTAAATAGTAATATTTGACTTGACCCAGTTACCGTATGGTTATCAATCAATTGCTTTCATCACAGATGTCTTCAAATATCTTTAGTCCAAAGTTTGACCACGACAAGAACAGATGGCTGATGTGATGGTGACAACTTGAAAAAGTCAAAAGGAAAAAATGATCAGTTCCGCGTTCAAATCCCACGAATGTCCCATATTTGTTCGGTGGTCATTGGTCACTGCTCGGTGGTCACAGAAGGTCTGAAAGGAGCACGCGGCTTCAGTTGTCAATCAGTTGCTGGGTTCACTGCGTTGATGTTGGTTCCACTGTGCTTTGTTGAGACTGCGATGAAAAGCCGGTGTTCGGGGTTTCAGTGCCTCCACTCCTCTGGGATGCAGTCTTGACTTTAGGTTAACATCCTACTGAAGTCTTCTTCCCACATCGCTGTTCACTGGCATTCCTACTCACGTTAATTTGATTCCTTCTTTTGAGCAAACTCTTCAAATACAGTCCCTCCCGGCCTCCAGTCTCCAGACTGCAGCTCCCTCTTCTCTCTCTCTTGCTAACGTTCAGTCTGAGTTCGTCCTCGTGGCACAGTGCCTCCAGTTGTAGACTTCCTCCCGCCCTCTTTGCCACTCTCGCTCTCTCTCCTCTGTCTTGTTGAAGCACAGATTTCTTACAGGCCAGGAGCCAGGACAGCTGTATTGATTGCTCCAGGAGTTGTGGTAATCTCAGCTGAAAACAGTCTTTTATTTTGTCATGTTCCTGTCCCTTCTTCTTCTTTTCTTCCCCGATCTGTGTGGCCGATTCTGGGACGGAGCAGCGGACCGTCAAAGTGGTTGTCTTGTGTTGTAAACGTCACTTGTGATCGTCCAATTTACAATCTCTCACTTCAGCTCGACGTCTCTCATTCATTTTAACCTGACAGCTGAAGACTTGAGAACTTTATTGTCACTTTTTTTTTGATGCAATTGATGAAGCCTTTCTCTCACAGATCTCACTTGTTTCCATCCGTCCCTTCTCATTTCCCTCAATTTTCCAGCTGTCTGCCTTCGACCAGGCGTGTCTCTCTGTCTCTGTCAAGCAGTCTCATCCCCAGCCGGCACTAAGTGGCTCTGACTCCACCAGCCAGTCTCCCACTGCTGTTACTTATTTGGTACTGGGGCTGATTTTTTCCCAGGCTCAACTGAACTCTGTGCGAGTGTGTGTGTGTGTGTGTGTGTGTGTGTGTCCCTGCCTTTCCCGCTCCGTCTGTTCCGCTTATCCACACTGACCTCTGTGGCCTGCCCAACCTCGTCTGCAGCCAAGTGTGTGTGTGTGCGTGTGTGGGAATGTGTGTCGTCTTTAACAGGGCCGTGTGGTAAACGCTACCCACCACAGCGTATATAGACCTCATTCTCTTCCCCGCTTCACTTTATCATCCTGCCTCTGTGCTCCATTCATTAAATTTCTCTTCCATCTTCCTCCTCATATCTTCTTCAACACTTCTAATTCTGTCTTGGGATTTTCTTATCTGTTTTCAAGTTCCACTCTGAAAGTAATTGTGTTGACATGTCAGTCGATGTCCTACCGGCTTGATTAGGCTCCACTATCTTGGAATCCAAATGAATATTGAGTGCGCGCCGCTGAGTTCCACAAAGTTTTAAAAGTCCGGCTTTGACTGAATTCATCTTGTTCATTTGTCCTTTTCTTGATCTCACACAGAAACTTAAATCTGTCTCAAGTTAAGCTATCAGTGTCCCCGATTTCAAATGGAAAATTCCTCTTGGTGATAAAACTTGAAATCAGAATCAGATGTGTTTCACACGAATGCCATTTTTATGTTCTATTTGTTGTCTGGTGAGCGTATATCTACACCCCAGCTGCCTGGATGGTGATTGTTATAATAATTATTCTCTTTCTATATTTCTTTGGCAATCTGGTCACTTTACCAAAGTAATATCAGTTTGATATGTTGTCGTCTGAGTTGTCCGAGTTTTTAATTTCTTTTCTTCACCGACAAAAAAGTGATTGAAGGTCAGACCAAGATGTCTCTCTGAAATAAGCTCAGTTAAATTCAGTAATTTATGACTGTACAGGGTTATAAGTTCACTGTATATAAAAGACATTCACGAATAAAGGATCTGGTCTGTTTCCTTACTGACTTGAATTGAAGAATTATGCAGAAAGCATTAATTTTCACTGTGTGATTACAAATCCATTGCACCCTCCTCAAATGTGCGGGGATCTTTTTCCTCCCGCGTTGACAATGTTTACCGAGTTCAGGGGACCCCTGGGGCCCATGTTTCACCGCCTAATGGCACCGCTGGCTTCTGTTCCCATTGGTTTGGCTGGGAAATGACTCATTTTAAACCCGAGGTTTGGACCCAGCACGGCTAATAATAAACCGTTTACATATCTGTCCGGCCTGCACTCGTGTCGTAGCAGCAGAATTATGCTCCGCCATGTCTGTGCGTTCATTCAATTGTGAGGGCTTTGCAGGTCAGTGAGCCAATTTTGTCGTCTGCTGACCCAGAAAATACGAAGACGTAAATGAGCAGTATCATTATTTCAACAGGCTAACTTGATTTAGGTTTTTTTTTTTTTTTTTTCCTTACTGCAAACCACATTTTGCTGGATTTCTTTTTATGTTATGTGCTCAGAAGGTAATTTTTCAGTCTGTGCCTGTCAAAGCCTCTCTCTCTCTCTCTCCCCCCTTTCTGCAGTGGTTATCCACGGCATTTGGTTTTATGATAAGGAGGACTGTCAGCGCATCGCCCAGAGGATGAAGATGTAAGTAATTATGTAATCGCAGGGTAATATATACATCGGCAACAGAACCCACAGCTTGAAAAAGCAGATTTGGCTGCGAAACGATAGTCTCGCCAAAGTTTGACAGCAGACTACGTGGCGTTATTAATGACTGCACTCAGGGCCAAGATTTTCAGATTTCAGCCAACAAATGGCAGTAGCTTGTTTGGATGAACTTTGCTCCAGTTGTGACAAACTCAATTTTATTTAGTTTGGTCGAAACACTCCGTCGGTGAAGCTCGGACATAAATACTGATGGAGTTCTTTGCGCAGTCTGACCCAGCAGGAGCAGGCCTTGGCTCAGTCCCAGGGTGGCTGGCTGTCTCCAGGAGGAGGAGGAGGAGGAGGAGGTATTGGAGGATTATTAGGAGGAGGAGGAGGAGGAGGAGGAGGAACTGAAGCAAAGGGGGTGGACATTATCCAGATGTTAACCAAAGCACGCACGGAGTACGACAAGGTATGAGCACAACAGTGATTCAGCCAGATTTTGGACAAGTAATAAAGCATCATGGGATGAAAAGGTTTCATGGAGAAATGGAATAATATGATCTCAACGCTTCAGAATTTCTCATCTGTAGAAATCACAATAATTTAAGGGCTTATACTTTCATTTCTTCACGTGCCCTGTCTGCTCGTCCCTCTCAGGAGAAGTCTACCTCAGAGCCGAAGGAGATTGGCGGCAGCAGCGTTCTTTGTGGAAATCCCAACCTGATCAAACCGATACCTGTTAAACCCAACGCTCAGGTAAAACCTCTGGTCTTCTTACAATCTACTGCTTACAGCAGACACAGGCTCGTTTTATCCTTATTTGAACCTCATATAGTTGCACAGATTTCAAGCTAGATCTGCCATAAAAGGCTTTCCAAGAGGTGGAAGCAACAGTACAGCCAACATGATACGATATCTCAGAATGAAACATGCAGCAGAGCGCAGGGAGTTTCACACCGACCCTTATTCAGGTCGACCTCGTTGAGTTTTTGGTTTGGGTGTCAGCTGTGCCAGACTGAAAAGCAAAACTGAACTGCACACTAAACCAAGAACAAGGTCACCTCATTTTCTATGTATGAAAAGGTCATTTTACTGTAAAATGTATCAAAATCATTATATTCCTACTCACTATGTGTGGATAGGTGTTTGTACCTTTATCAAGCTGTAGTTACGCATTTCAGTCTAAGAGTTCCTGTACAAAGCTTTACTGATTCCTGTACACGCTTGGTAATTTTTCTTTTTCTCTCCTCCAGGACAACGATGGTGCTGAACCCAAGTCTCTGTCTTTGGCTGCTCTGTTTGGCTCCCAGCCTCAGCCTTACGCCTCTCCTAAATCGGCCCCCCCCTCCGGCTGCAGCCGCTCCTCCGATGGGCTCTTCTCCAGGGAAAGCCACCCGCCCGCCCGTCGCCCGCACGCTCACCTACGATGACTCCCTCAACTCTGGCAGAGGCGTGACCTCCAACGGGGGGAACCCTGCCCCTGCTGGGATCTCAGATGGAGGCACGAGGGCCTCGGCGGGGGAGGATTGCGGGAAGGCTGCATCGGGCCTGCTGCTGAGTCCCAGCGCCGCTCAGCCGCAGCCCAACGCGCCGCAGCACTGCCCGGCCATCGCCAAGCTCATGCAGGGACAGAGGGCCGTTGGAGGGGTGCTGCAGACCCTGTCCGAGTCCCCCGAGAACCGGCTGTGCGACAACGGCGCGCCGCTGGAGCATCACCACCACCATCTTTACCACCTCCACCACCAGCAGCAGCTGCAGCAGCACCACCACGCCCACCACCACCACCAGCTTCATCCGGACCCCATAAAGAGACTCTTCCAAAGCCAGCCCGCTCCCCCTCCCCCTCCCAACGCCTCCTTCTGCCCCCCTGCTCCCTCGTTTTGCCCCAGCCTGCCTCACGTGCAGCAGCAGAACCCTCACCTGCCTTCCCAGCCTGTGATGAATAATCCCGTGTCATGTTCCCACCTTCAACCTCAAAGCCAGCCGCTGTTTTTGAGTCTCTCCAAGTCTCAGGCTGAATCGCAGCAGAGCAGCCAGACGGCTCCGGCTGCACGGGCAGCAGGTGGGACGCCGTTCATACCGTCAATATTCACAAAGTGAAAGAACAGTCATGGAGCATATCTCCATGACTTTATTTATGATTTAAAAAAAAAAAGATGAGACATTAGATTTATTTTGTATAACACTAGTAATGAATGAATGAGTAGTAGCAACATGTGTTAATTTTTTTTTTTTATGCCTTTCCTTTCCAGGTTTGTTGCCAGCTCAGGTGACCAGTGATCAAGCCATTCAACCTCCACTAGGTAGTCTGTCTTTTTCTTTTTTAATCAAATAACTGACTCCGTCAGAGCAGCACAGTGTTGTTGAGCTCACCTGCTTCTAAGCAAGAATATGCATGGTTCATCTCTGGGGGAGTTTTTGGTTTGGGGTTTGTTCTCAGTGTCTGCACACATGTCGGGTTTTTTTTTTTATGAGTCTTCTGGTTTCCTCCCACATGTCAGTGTGAACATCCCCATTCAAGCCCACTTAACTAGACGACTGCTTTCAAACTAACTCTGCCGCGATCCAGTTAAAGTTTGTGTTTTGAACTTACAGATTTTTTAACAGATCAAACAACACATTACAAGATTCACCAACAGTGTTGGCCAAGTTAGTTTCTCATAAAACTGAATATATGATTAATGAAATAAATGGACACTTTAACAGAATAAATTACAAACAGGAAACGCTACATTAATCAGAATGATGGTTCCAGCATGGTTCCTTCTTTCTAGATGATGTCATTTAATAAATTCCTGATCTCTTTTCAGGCTTGTCTTCTCATATGCAAGGTGTGGTGTCTCCTCACGAGCTCCTCCAAAAGCTCCAGTTGGTTCAGCAAGAGCAGAGCCTGGCCTCTCAAGAGCCGCCTCGATTCTGCCCGGGTTTGGCCCCTCGATTCCTGGGCCCCTCCCAAAATCCAGGCGCAGCCCCAGCCCCGAACGCGGCCACGGCGGGCCAGAAAGCTGCGCTGCAGTTCCAGGTAAAGGTCAGCGTGTTGAGGTTGCTGACGTTGGTTTAAAATTGTGGTTACTGGTCATCAGATAAAAATGAATGAGCAGTAATAACATTTCCTGTCTGCAGGTCACCTCCCCCGAGAGGATACCGGCCACTGTGGCCCCCACCATGCTTCTCTCTCCAAGCGTGTTCGCTCAGACAAAGCCAGGCGGCGGGATGCCAGCAGCGGCTCAGGACAATTGTCCCGCTGCCCCGAGCTCGCTGAGACCCCCGTCGCAGGATGAAACCAGGGTCCTGTCCAGAAGCCAGCTCCAAGCCACACTGGTGCATCTGATCCAGGTAGAAATCCAGTCAGACACGAGGAACCGTCAGTCCGCCGCTCTGTTGCGTTTGTGCCGTCCGCTAACGGCGCACCGTGGGGAACGCCTGGCAGCACCTGTTTGTCTGAAGGTGCCTGTTTGTGTCTTTCAGACTGACAGCTCATTCCTGGACTCCATCTACGAAGCCTACGTCAGCCGCTTCGTTAGCAGCTCCGGCAGCAAGTACTGATGACTTCTCACACCCTCTGTCTGTCCACGGGCTGTTTTTCTTCTCCCAATATGGATTTACCACTTTCTCATCCGGATCACACACACACACACATGCAAATTATATCTCCCCTTTCCTGAACAGTCTACTCTTCACTTCAAGCCAAGTCTCTTGATGCAACAAAAAGCACTTTCAATAAATGATAACGTGTTTTAACCATATCAGAGAAACACACTCACTCTGAAGGCTACAAAAGGAACAACTGTACGGCTTCACCTCTTTGTTTTCCAGGTCTGCTCTTACTTAACAGCAAAGTGTAGCAATGTTTCTTTAATTTAATTAAACTTCCACACTCCATTTCAGTCGCCGAGCAACAGTCAGCCTCATGGCCTTCATTAAGTTCAATTTTGGATGTAGGGAAAGTGAGTCCAGCTCAGAGTAGCACATCAAGATGGTGTTTTTAGCACAGAACCAGCGAGAGCTCTAAGCCTTAACAAGGGAAACATCAATTCAACTCGACGAAACAACGGTGGGAGACTGTCAACCTGCACTACCTCACAGAGAGCTCGTTCAGAGACGCGTCTGTGTTTTTATCCAGCGGCGTGACAACAGTTGCACAGTTTTTAAAGTTAAGTACGCTCAGAGTTAGTTTCTTCTGTTCATTAAAGGGGGATTCTAGCACACTGAAATGTCGTTAATGGTGTTTTCGTCACTGTTGTCTAAATTTCTCACAAAGCCTAGACATATCTAGTAGTTGCTTTTGGATCTCAGGCCTGTTTGAAGCTGAAGTTGAAGTAGGAAGTTGTTCAAATACTGTTAAAATATATGCACTATATAAGAAGTAATTTCTCACTTGGGATCATTCAGCTCCTCACTCATTTCTGGTGGGAACAGTTCATTTTGTCAGCGTCGCGGTTTGCAGTTCGTGTTTTAACTCGCGTGCTGAAGTCACTGTAGCTAGTCTGTACAGCTGAATCAAAAACAAGAGTATGTTTTTGTGAAGAAGAAGAAAAAGAACATATTATGCACTTCATATTTTTGTACTCCGAAGGAAAAAAATAACCAGCATGTAAGAAAAAAGAGAAACTACAGCTAAAATATACCTATTTTCACTACCTGACAACATATCAGCAGTTAATTCTCATTTGCAGTTTTTATAATTAGAATTTAAAAGACGATGTTCGTTGTTTTTCCTGTAAATGGTGAAGCTAATATGACAAACTGATAGAAATGTTTCTACAGATGTTTTGTTTTTATCTGTATTGTTACATAAACTGGAATATATTTTAATTGGCTACTAAATGTTGTAAAACTGCCTCCGTGTTTGTGTGTGTGTGTGTGTGTGAGTTTTTATTGCCGAGCAGCGCTGTGATTATTAATATTCAGGAAGGTCTCACCGAAGTTGAGCTCATTATTGCTTTATTGTCACTACACTGCGTTCGTTTGCCGCGATCGATAGCGTAACATGATGTCCACAATGATTAATCAGCTGTTTACACAGCAGGTAGAGCTGAGATTGTGTGGTTAGTTTGCTCAATAGCCCTTAAGGCGGCGTATTAGTATGCAGTGCGTGTTTATCACGGTTAACTAAACACACAGATCAAGCTGTTGAGACAAGGCTGCTGACCGGAGGCGATTGCAGCTCAACAGCAAAACTTAATCGTAAACTAAAAACGAACAACAAGAGGTAAGTTAATTTATTACTTCCAAAATTATTTCTGTGACTTGCATAAGAAAAACTTTTTTTTTTGTAGTTTTTTTTTTTCTTTTGTGCCAGTAAAAAACACAAATTTGCTGTTAGAGACCTTATATACAGCTTTTTGAACTGTTGGAGAAAACCTGAGTATCTGATACACAAGAAAAACTTGAAGAATCAAAACAGGAATTCCCCCAAGTCTGTGTGGTGAGGAACTGTAGTTACTTTGGTCAATGCTATAGTATAAATACTATAGATAGATTTAAAAAAAAATGATGTAAGACCATTATTTTTTATAGCAATTTGTGCAGAAAAGTGCCAAAAAAGTAGAGAATAAATGTCTCTAGTTTAAATATTTGTAAAAATGTTCCACTTCCCCCTCACTTGCTGCCAGTCGTCGTGTTGATTTTTTGTTTTGACTGAAAAATATCCAGATTAACATTAGATAATAAAAGATTTAGACATGAAATCCACTTTATTTAGTCTCCCAGGTGTATCTCTTCTCTCGCCTCCATTGTTTCTGATTGTTTACGTCTCTGTTTCATATCAGTCCATTAGAACCAGTGTGTGTGTCATCGAAGCTGCTAATGGCCCGGGAGCAGCTGGGAGCCCAAACATGAAGGAAACGCTGAATAATCCGAGGGCAAACAGCCTGCTGCTGCTGCTGCTTGCTTTTTATTTTGATTGTTTCTCAGTTTGTTTGTTTTTTGTACCACTGGGGGAAGTTTGGCAGCCTCTCCTCCTCCTCCTCTCTCTCTTCCTTCCGGCTTTCTCTCTCCAGCCAGCGCTGTTATATCACCCTCTGTTATTACTAATAACCACAGATTCACTTATTTAAAGCGGCTCAGGAATATTTCCCAGACACACCGACTTGGCTCCATGTTTTTAGAGGAGGAATTATTTAAAATATGTATGTTCCAGTGCCGAATCAAGGGTTTTACAGAAATATAATGATGTTAATAATAGATGAGTTATATTTCTACAGGAGCAAAACGCACACGCACACACACACGCACACACACACACACACACACACACACACACACACACACACACACACACACACACACACACACTTACTTTTCATCTTAGATTAGGAGGTTCCAGACCACTGAGTAAGCTGATGATGCTGAAACTAAAGGCTGACTGTTAGCCCTGTCTTAGACTAATCAATGGTGTGTGTGTGTGTGTGTGTCCCAAGAGGAGGGGTCTGTAGTTTTGCACAGTGACTCCAAACCACCCCTGATAGACTGTACTCTCAGCTGGAGAACGCAAAGTTATCCGTCAGTTTTACTTATATATAGATCAAAATCACTTTTTCCATATTGTAATTTTCAGGAAAAACTCGGAGGTCTTTCTTTTTCTTTCTTGTCTGACTGTGGAAAGGTCAAAATAAGGAGACCATCACTAAATTGTGCCAGAACTCCAGGTGAGTGACTCATCCTGTTCAATGTTTTCTGCCAAAAAAGTACTTAGTTCTACTAATTTATTATGTATTTTCATTCTTTTTCAGTTTTCATGCATGTAAAATTATTAGTGATTTTTGCGGTAATCCCAAAAAGTTTTTAGTTTTATTGTATTTTATATATATTTAAATTCATTTTATAAATAAAATTTAAAATTTGTGGGCTTTGGGTTTTGTTTGGGTTTTTATTTTTTTTTTTTATTTACACTTTGATGGAATGCGACCTGTCCAGTGTGTGGTTAAAGTGAACAAACTGCTTTCAATAAAAAATAAAACAAAGTGAGAAACGGAAGATACTGGGAAGCTGTAGATCATGTGATTTTTTTATTTTTTTTATTTTATTGAAGCAATGTAGTTTTATCTGATACATTTAACTATGATGCATCTAAATAGTTAGTTTTTTTGTCCTCACATAGTGTATTTCTATATCATATCATTTAATCAAAGAAAAAAAACAAAAGTCAGCAGTGCTCACCTGAACTGACCACAGATTTGCATTTAAATGAGATTTTATTTTGACCAGTACTTTGCATTCAGATTTGATTTAGTATAAAACTCCTTTCTTCTGTAAATATGAATCAAGACTTTTGCCATGTAAGAGGAGGAGGGTGTGGACTGAAGCCTTCATCCCACTATCAGTGATCTGGGTCAGTGGGGGAGGAGTCCCACAGCTGTTATACACTGCTGGTGTGTGTTTGTACATGCATGTACATATGTAGCATGTGTGTGTTTGCCTGCTTGCTTTCAGTCGGCGTGCTCGTGCGTGCGCCGGTCTGAGCCGTTTCATACTAATCTGATCCCTTTCTGCGTCCGCTGTCGCATTACTGCTACATGTCCATTGACAGATTGTTTTATTGCATTTTCATTTCTGAAACAATGTGAGCAGATGTTTCACTCTGAGTGTGTGTGCGTACGCTCAGCTACCTGTCTGTGTGAGGACCAGTCAGTGTTTTTGACCATAGAAGTGAGGACATGAAGGGAAAGTGGGGATTTTTTTTTTTTTTAACATCCATTTCTACTACTGCTTTATCCAACTCTGAGCCAAACATAAACAAGGAAAATCCTGGATATTTTCAGAAAATTTTAAGTCACCAATGAATCTAAAATTCATGTTTTTAAAAATATGAAGACGTGATCTGATAGTTCGTCCATTAAACAATATACACAGTCACCAAGAGACAAATAAAAAGGCCTGATTATTCTCTTCAGAGCCCTGACTGTTCCTGCACATCCATAATGTGTGATTTATGTAGTAAATGAGTTGAATAAATGTGCAGTTACCTGAAAAAACGGGTTTTACACGAATGAATAAGAACAGTGAAGTGATGTAGACGGAATGTGATAATGTGTTTGATTTCACAGAAACATTTCCAAATGATGTCTCAGACTTTTATTTCATCAAAGCACCAATCTTTTTCTTTTCGTGATCTTTCGATCTTTTTGATATTTTTGTTATTGATTGTTCAGAATGAACAGAGGGATCAATCCCCAGGTATCAGTCTGTTTTCCTGTCTGGAGGTGTGATTGTGTGCGAGTCCACTAGGTGTCTCTTTGTGTTGTTACTCGACTCTCTGCCACCACAGGGATGATCTTCCCACCATGCACAGCTCTTCTCTCTTTCACTCTGCTCTGAGTCTTCTCCTCATTTGCTCCCTTTTTTTTTTTTTTTGTTTTTTTGCCATTTTCTCCCCTCTTCTGACACTTTTCTGTGACAGCTTTAAACTCATGCACTGTTTCACACAAGACATGATCAGAAAATACACAGAATTTAGTAGATTTTGGAGGGAAACAGATGAATTAAGATATCAATTAAATAGAATACTGAGAGGAAAAACAGGGGGCAAAGGGAAAAGTCAGCAGGTCAAAGAGCATCAGAGAGAAGATGAAGGCAAGAGAGGGTTCGAGAAATTGTGTTAATGTGTGTGTGAGAGAGAGAGTGAGAGAGAAAGGGAGGGATGGAGGGAGGAGGGGTTTAATCCTGCCTGGATTATGGTATAAACTGGTGCCAGAGAGGAGGAAGAGATACTTCGAGAGAGAGAGAGAGAGAGGGAGTCCCTCTGTCCATCCCTCCACTCAGTGGTGTTCTCCTCCCGGCGCTTCATGGCTTCCCTCCTGGACCTGTGCGCTCGCCGCAGGATTTCTTTGTGGGATTAACGTCCGTTCCTCTCGTGTGCGAGTGAAGACTGAACTTTAGCGGGACGTCCCGGGAAGTCTTCCCTCTCGGCATGGAGGAGGGCTGCGGATGATGGGAGGAAGTGAGACGGGATTAAGATTCCTGGAGAGGGAGGCGTAGGAATATGGCCGGACTCCGTCGTCACCCCTCGCGCACAGAAGTGACCTTTGACACCAGAGACAAAAGCTTCCTGGAGTTTTTGGCATGCCGGAATCGGCAGCTCAGCTGACATCCAACCATCAGTCAGACTGTTTTGATTCTGAACTTTGCTCTCGGAGCCTGACGCCACAGTGAACCTTTGACAGCATGACTCAGTGAGTACCGTACCCCCGCCGCGCCGCCGCGTCCGGAAAGATCCCATTAAATCCTCTCTCGCTTGTTTTCAAGGAGCATCAGATAGGATTGCTTCAATATTGGGTCAGTCCAGGAAGGAAGCTCTTAAATCTTTCCACTGGAGGACTGTAACTTCTCAGTCTCACTCTGAGGTCACGTCCAACCTTAATCCTGTGACTGTTTTTAGGAATCAAATCTTTATCTGTTGTCAGATGTCGGAGTTTAGCTTTCTGGAGTCTTGATTCCAGCGTAATCTAAATGTTATTAAATATGTTTGCTGATCTTGACCTGCTTTTTCATGACTTAGCAGTTTTTAAACCTCACAGATTGTGTTTTTTACAAGAGCGATTAAGGACATTGAACACAACACATTTTGAGGAAGTGTTTCATGAGTTAAAACTACATAAAGGAAAAAAATAATAGGTGATTTAATGGATATATAACAACTTTCTGAGGTTGGAGTTGAGCAATATACCCCTGCTTTTGTGCTTTTCGTTCTCGTGTTAGAGGATCTGAGTTGATGAACAATTCTTCAGTTGAAGGCAGGTGTAAGAAATGCTTTATTCAACTTTATTCACTCAACATGTGAATGAAAGATGAGTCGCCTCTGCAGTTCTCTTCAGTTTTTAGCATTGTCACATGTTTCTGTTTACACCTGTACATTGTTTTTTACTCCACTTTCACAGCTCTTTTTGCTGCTGTTTTCTGCATTTACCAGCTTTTATCTTGTCTCAGTCTGAAGTGTCCACTGCACTTCAAGAAACAAATGGCAGAAAAAAAAAAACAACTAAAGTTAGCAGCATGCTCATGAAGCAGTAAAGCAGATGAAGGGTGACCTGATGGGGTTGGCTGGGGACAAATAAGCAAAAACCGATTCAAGCATCTCTTGAGATGCGGCCATAACAGCTTAGGTGATGTTATAAAAGCTGAGACACATTCAGATGATTTTCCAGGTCAGATGCATCATGAAGGAGCTTTTTTTCCCCTTTTTCTCTCCCCATTACTCCAATAGCAGTAAGTATCATTCATCTGGATTTTATCCTTGTTTGTGCCGCAGCGTTTTCACACCAAAAATCTTTTAAATGTCTTTGATTTCTAACTTCGCACTCTCCTGATTTCCATATTTGCTTCTGGCTTCAGCGTGCAACAGTCTCTGGACTGACGATGGCGGCTGCGGGGATGAGCTGCTGGAGCCCGGAGAACGCCGGGAATGCCGGCAAACGGGACAGAAGTGGGCCAAACAGAGGACGGCTGATGATGCTGATGTGGATTATCCTCTCCAGCTCGCTGTGCCTGACGGTTGATGGCCAGAAGATCTCACCAGAAACGTGAGTACGGTTCCACTAGAAAAGCCCCCTGACAATGGATTTTTGCCCCAGGATATATTGGAATTAATGGAAATAATGGAAGCAGGGTACTACTATCTACCACTGCATAAGAAAAGTATCTGTAAAAGAATTTAACACACATTTGTGCATTTTTCCATGTATACCTCACTGCATTAAACCTTATCTTTAATCTCAAGGATCAGAATATGATCATTTTGAAAGGAAAGCAATGAGATAAAAAGCCATACGTCAGGTGGATGAGTCAATAGTGTTCTCTTGAATTTGGCTGACACTGACACACACGAGCCATCTGGGCACCTGTGGGGTCCGACGAGCTGCCAGAGCTGCAACCTCCAGCCTGTTTAGAGCCGGAGATGAAAACACAGCGATCCATACATACGGTTGACTTGGAGAGCAGAAGCACAATAATATAAATATATCAATATGTTTGTTGAGGAAATGTCCAGACATCTCAATAGATAAATGTAAATTTTACAAAAAGTACAAGTCAGAAGAAATTCTTCAGTTGAAAAATGCTCAGAGAGCTTTTTGTCAGGTTGCATCAACAGTTGTGTATTAAATAGCGCTGTTGGCGTCAGCGTTAGAGAAGTGGACAGTTTGCTGCAGACTGATGCTTCTTCTGGGAGTGGAACGCGGTTTGTTTACCCTCCGAAAGCCAGACGAAGCTTCTTTTAGGCTGAACTGCTTTCAAATGTCCTGCTGACTAAAAACAACGAGCAGATCGATGCGGTGCTGTCAGTCCGCAGTAGCCTATTAACACTGTGTGTGTAGCCTATGTGCGTGTAAGAGAGAGAGGGACACACACACAATTTGTTTGCACACTTTAACTGCCTCCATGCACTAAAAATGTCATCTAATAATCAGAGTTTCATGGTTGGTGCCAGGAGATTGATACATTTATAACCAAAGCCATAAAGCAGAGCTCACTGCGGCAGCTCCGGGACAAATTCGGCACGTTGTGCAAGTTTTTTTGCACTGACACAGCTCAGAGAGGACATGTGCTGTGAGGAGGCCCGCTGGTGTAGCTGAGAGAGATTAAAGCTCCGGGGACGGGGGGGAGTTCAGCGGGCCGACGCGGGTCACCGAGCCCCAAAACGCTGCTTCACCCTGCCCAGGGTGGCCCCCTCCGGACCTGGAAGCTAACGGCGCCGTGGCCTGAACATTTCAGACCAATAGGGTCAAATCCTGAGCCTGCACTCCTGTGTCGCAGTTCTAAAATGCCCACTTCAGTTATGAGAGTTTTCAATCTGTCAAATTCGCATCAGATCTCAGGATTCCCATATGTCGCAGTGTAAATACCTGATCTTCACAGCATGGTTTGAGTCGACCCCTGCAGAGCTGTGAGTCCTTCCATTGTATTGGGACCTTTTGATAAGCAGGGTTTGCGTGCCTTAAGCTCTATTTTTAATCTGACCCCGTGTGACCCCGCACAGTCGGGCATTAGCCCACATGCAAGGCAAATCAGTCTTTTTTAAGCAATAAATGAACAGAGGAATCGTGTTGAACCATTTTCAGCCTACGCCAATCGAATTTCTCAAATTTCTCTGGATAAATTGTTGATCGTCTTTGTAAAAGTGGAAGAAATCTTTGTGGATAAGACCAGTAGACTCAACAAATCCAGGTTTCTCATCATGAACACACTTTATATCGACTGTATTCAATGTCAGTAAATGATCAGTCGGTGTCAGTGGCAGCGCTGCGGCCGGCTCCCCGTAGGTCGAGCCATCTGTCACATCCCGTCCGCTCTCTAAACTCGTAAAACCTCACCTCGCCTGCATCGGTGTGCAGGATTTGCGGCATCGCCGCACGTTATCGAGCGCAAAATGACCTCTTGACCCGACAGAGCTTCAGCTTTTACTGCCACCTTAGCTGTAATCTGTTTTAAGCCGTTATCCGTCAATTCAGAGTAACCTTTTAACACGATTGGTCATGTACCATTATGATGGCCATCGGTTTTCATCCTATATTCTTTGTGTTATTATATTTATGAAGGTTTTCCTAAAACACTGTGTTACAAGTTTGGAGTTTTATTATCTGAAGTTGTTCCTTTATCCTCCTCCATGTAACGCATTCTTGACCTGATCTCTCTGTCCTTTTTTCATTTGATCTCATTGAGTTTCATAACTTTTTTTCCAATTAGATTTTTTTCATGTTAAACAAAAGAAGTCAAATAAAAAATACACGAGGATTAAGCCATGAAAGAAAACTATTACATCAAAATGTCCTTAAAACATTTTAGAGAAACATATTAAAGCAGAATTTTTTTTTCTAAAACATTTAATGCACAGTAATTGTTAAGTCCAATAAATGTGCATTATAGATTAAACTAGATAATCAGCTAATCTGTCACCACTTTTAAGCCTCTATATTAATCCCGTTTCATTCAATTCGTCATTGTCAGTCAAATAATGAAGCGCAGGACAGGTTAGCATTGTTTGTGTACAAGTAATTTATGACTTTATGCATGGTTATCATGTCAGACTGGCTGTTATTGATCAGAATCCTCTGTGTTCAGGGTGCAGCAGTGGGCTGAGTCATTTGGGAAAGAAATCGCTGCATTATCTGGACGATACTCGGGATCCAAACTACTTCAGAAGGTAAGAAAACACACACTCACGTATACATAAATACAATTAAACACAAGTTTCTACTCTGTTTTAAATATTTTTCAGTTGGTTTTGTTAAATGTTGGTTTTCAGAGGCATCCTATAGTAGTTTTTGCTTTTTCATGTCTAGGAGAGAAATAATTAAGTTGAGTGCATGGTCGTGATAGCTGTGCTTTCATTTTCTCTACTGAATTATTGCATATTCACCAAGAAAAGGATGAATTAGATTCGACTCTCTCCATCTACTTTAATTGCCAAAATTACCAGTGTTCATCAGTGTTCATAAAAAGCAGTGCTGATTAAAGATCTTCAAAGTGAAAAATACAACAATTTACAATGAAGCCACTGGTGATTTACAGAGACAGGGTCACAAAAACACATTATGCTGTAGAATGGTAAAACTCTGTGCTGTGTGAGAGAAGTCTACTCAGAATTTGCTGGAAATGCTGAAATGTGTTTGATTCGTGCCGTGTCGCACTTCACAACTGATTTTAATATTTATAAATGTCACATAAAGATGCTTCGTAAAGTTAAAAAAAAAACATGAGAAAAATCCTAAAATGTGGGAAAAGTGTTTCAGTAATTGTAATAAAGGGTGAATTACAAAACACAAAAGCATTTTAAAGATCTTTTAAGATGTAATTTGGGCTTTTCTAACTAAAATAGTGTCTGAATTCATCTCTGTCGCCCTTCCTGTTTGCAACTGACCAATAGGATCACAGCTGACTGGCACACATTTGCTGTACAACATCTGCACATGGCCCAGAGACCAATCCCATGACACACTTAAAAGCTGATACAATTCAGATATGTCTTTTAGTAATTAGGATGCGCAGCGTTTCTCTGCCTGCCGCCCAGCAGAAGCCCTGGAAGCTCCGTCCGCCATCTGGCCTCACCTCAGACTGTGTGCTCACACAGAGATAAAACACACGTTTTATTTCCACTGTACAGTAGCAAACATTAACCAGTCTGCCTGCACAGACACACACACACACACGCTTCACAGATTTAATATACAAAGTTTGCAAAGCGCACGGGAGGTATTGCCTTGTCTATGTTGAACAAAAAATCCCAGAGCTGCAGTAAACTGTTCCGAGGAGAAGCTGCCATAGTGTCTGAATATCAGGAAAGGTTGTGTTTAGATATAGAATAGGTTTATTTATCATATAATAGCAAAGTTTTTTTTTATGTTTTACATTACAGTGGTGTGAAAAGCATTGATTGCATTCATTGAATCTTTGTCCCAGCAAAGTCATTAATCACCAGCTCTGGTACAATCAATGTATTTTGTTATCTGTGGAACATTCAGTGACTTGGTCTTCAAGCTTGAATGCACCAAACTTCAGTGTAGGAACACTTTATGTATGAATGAAGATGTATCTTATAGAATGTTACTGAAATAACAGCTAAAATCTAAACCTGAAGCAATGTCTTTTGAGATGATAAGCAATACGTTGTGCAAATACATAAAGCTGTAAAGAAAAATAATGTTTATGTGTTGCTGATTTTGCATTCTGTTTGCGTGAAAAAAAACCAGCTTTCAGATTAAAGTATGCAAGGAAAAATGAGACCAGATTGCAATATGTGTGAAAACATGCTTTGTCATGAATGTGTCCATTTTTTTAATTCACTCGGAAAGCAAGAGACATTTAACCAGCCTTTTTCCTTAATATTATCTGAAAGAAATACAAGGATGTGGAGGGCGTGGTGAAGCTGGAGGAGGTGAACGGCGGGGAGCTGGTGAAGAAGTTTGCTGAAGAAATGGAGGAGATGCTCGGCAGGAAGATGAAATCTGTGAAGGTATCAGTGATTCGCTCTTTATAAATAAACTCATGTTTTTGTTGGGAACTTTGACAGTTTAATCATAAATATCTTCACATTTGATATTTCACAGAGGTTAGCAGAAGCAGCTGAGGATGCGGATTACTACCACGATTACAACGATACTCTAGAGGTATGTGACGATATAAATATTTTTTACTTTATCCAGTAGCTGGAACTGAACGATTGTTGCTTTTGCTGCTAGTTTGAGTATTACAACTCGATGCTGATCAACACTCTGGATGAGGACGGGAACCCGATGCCGCTGGGCGGAGAGTTCGCCCTGGAGGAGAACGAACATTTCAACAAAATCCCTGTCAACACGCAGCAGAGCAACATCCAAGTCCCTACTAATGTCTACAATAAAGGTAGCATCCACTCGCCGCATCGCTCGCCACGGTGCATGTTTGTTGAGTCTGCCTCATTCCTCTGTGTCTTCGCAGACCCCGACATCGTGAACGGGGTGTACATGTCGGAGGCCCTGAATGACGTCTTCATCGACAACTTCCAGAAGGATCCCACTCTCACCTGGCAGTACTTCGGCAGCGCGTCGGGCTTCTTCAGGCTGTACCCCGGTACGTCTGCGTGACTCAGCCTCGGCGAGAAAATACGCCGGCTCTCGAATTCTCGTGGAGTAATTAGCGGAGGATTTGTCACCCGGCGTGTTTTACTGACCCGCTGCGTCGACCACCGCTTCCTCGTGTGTCGGCATCCCTGCATGCAGTAACTCATCCGTCCGATCTTGTCTTACCGGTGTTAAATCTCTCATTTCTGCAGGGATCCAGTGGATTCCAGATGAAAACGGAGTGGTGACCTTTGACTGCAGGAAAAGAAACTGGTGAGGAAGTGGGAAAGTGTTGTGACATTTCTCAGGATTTGTTATTACTCATGTATATATTGATTTTTAACTTATAGAAGACAAATGGGGCTGATTGAAGGAACTAAACAGCGAGTCAGGCACACTCTGCTGCTGTCTGCTCTCTTGCTTCCTGTTTAGACTCTGAGATCTTGCACAGAATTTTTCAGCACACATAATCAGTTCATTGAATGAAGGTGCTGATGTGACGAAACCTTAAGAATGTGTGTTTTCCGTAAAGGAAGGGCGGTCCTGGATGAAGCACTTAGTGCACACTAATGGCGAAGTGTTTCGTGTTTCTTCATTGGGGTGACGCTAATGTTCCCTACATCCAGATCAAATGAGAAAAGCACTCACATTTCTCAAAACTCTTTTAAAGATTAACCCACACAGTTAACAGTTAAAAAATAAATGAATAAAAAAATGTATGCTCCCTCTCTGCTCTAACATGTCATTTTTTTTCATCAGGATAAAAGGTTTGTGTAGAATAAGACCTATTTATTAACCGCAAATCAAATTCCAGGAAGTCTATCTGGCTCCCAGACAGGAAAAGTGATTTCTTGGAAGGCGGATTTCACAGCAGGAAGACGGCGTGGATCTGGAGAGTTTCCAGCGACTGCTGCTGTTGGGGGAAAATCCCATTGATGCTAATTAGCTCGGAAAATCAGGGGGGGGGGGGCTGTAATATAAAGATGAACAGACACATGGGCGGAATAAGAGAGAAACAAAAGGATAAACGCTGAAATCTGTTCAGGCCTGATCTCTCCGTTTCCGTCCCTGCAGGTACATTCAAGCAGCCACGTCTCCTAAAGACGTGGTGATCGTGGTGGATGTGAGCGGCAGCATGAAGGGACTCCGGCTGACGATCGCCAAACACACCATCAACACAATCCTGGACACGCTGGGAGAAAATGACTTTGTCAACATCATAGCAGTGAGTACACACACACATACAGGTACAGAGACGCAAAACACACACATAAGAACAGGCGCAAGTACACACATGAGTTCTTACCAAGCTTTCATTTTCAGTAACATCAAAGCTTCCAATTTAATTTTGTTTGGAGGTTTTTCAGGATTTTGGCTGTGTGTAACCCTACAACTCCAAATCTGTGTAATAAGCATGCTTTATCCCGGCATTACTGTGTGTGTAATCATACGCCTCCTGCAAATCCTCTGCCCTTAAGCTGTTTTTACTCCGAATTTAAGGATACATTGGCCACACAGCAAAAATGAAACATCGCGTGCTAAAGTTTAGTTTTACAACTAGAAAAGCACTTTTAAAGAATCATGTTTGTAACAGCTCATGCATGCAACTTTAAATGGACTCATTTGCGTTTTTTGAGTTGATTGATTCTGTTTTCAATTTACTTCTTCTGAAACTAATCAATGCGTGTGACGATTTTTTAATTCTCTTTCCAGTACAGTGACTACGTTCGCTACGTGGAGCCCTGTTTCAAGGGCACGCTGGTTCAGGCCGATCTGGACAACAGAGAGGTAACGCCACACACACACACACACACACACACACACACCGAAAAGGCCTCGCGGTTAATTAATTCTATTACCCTCTTTTAACCCGTTAGTCATATAAGCTAACTTATCTGGCTAAATCACACATCACAGTCAAAACACCACAGGGGTCATAGGTCACCAGGCTCTCAGCCTGCTCTTTAAAGGATTTACCCAAATGAACTGCGGGCCCTATTTGAGGGAACAGGCCAGAAACGTATTCTGTTTGATTCTTTCCCCTCTTTCTTGGTTTATCCTCCATCATTTGCTCGGTCTCTCTGTGTTCATGCCTTGGCTGCCTGCCCTACATTCACTCCCGTCCACACTGTCACAGTTCAGGTGAGGACAGCGGACAGTTTTTTTTAAGTAGGTCATGTGACCCCGTCGACGTGGGATTTCATTGGTCCGGTGCCCAGTGAGACAGGCCCTAACAGGATTGGCTTACAGATGTTGGCTGACACACTTACATCTAAAGTCATGTCGGAGCAAAAGGCTTTAACAGATCATCGGTTTTGTGGTTGTTGAAGTTGAAGTTTTCACAGTTTTAAACAACTACTTGGCTTCTCGTTCCTCAGCTTGTGGTGAAATATTTCCTGGATGTGTTGTTCTCTGTCCAGCCGACACGCCAGCAGCTGATCCTCGTCATGTCTGTTTGTGTCTGTGCGCTTGTACTGATTAATCCTGATTACCCCCTGCTGCTGGAGTAACTTGCCATTATTGGTCAATGTGCCAGGAAGCCGGGGGATAATCCCTCGACTTCACTCTCTACCTTATGTCTCCTCCCTCCGGGTTTTTCTGCGGTGAAGGATTCACCTGCCAGCAGGGTCACATCGAGAGCTTTCCGATGGCGGCTGTTTGGGAAATCATGCCTCTTTGTGTGTGTCTGTGCAGCATTTCAAGCTTTTGGTGGAAGAGCTCCACGTCAAAGGAGAAGGCAAAGTGAAAAAAGCAATGAAGGAGTCTTTCAAGATCCTCAATGAGGTTTGTTATTCCTCACAACAAATAAATAAGGATTTTAATATTCCTCAAATATGTATTTCTTTCAGTTTTTTAGTGGAAAATTTAGGAGATTGAAAAAATTAATATAATTAAAATAGGACTGTCAGAGTTAATCGCATTAATCATGATTAATTAATGTAGGGATGACTAAAGATTCATTTTTTTTTAATCATGATTAATCACATCCTCAGTGTGAAAACTGTATTTTTTACATACACATTGTATTAAGTTGGTCCACATTTATTTTGAAAGAAAATCCGACAAGATCAAACAGGATGTTCTTTGTCTGTGTTTGATTCCCAATCAAGTCTTTAAATTCAACTTTATAACTGATTGTTTGGACTGATGAACGCTTTACGTTATGGGATGAAAACTGCCTTGAAATGCAAAACAACAGAATTTAAGAAATGCACTTATGGGATTAATTGTGATTTGAAAAATTAATCTTTTGATAGCCCAGAAATAAAATAAGTTGCCAAGAGTTGCCTACTTCAGAGGTTCATTCAAAATATCAATAATAAAAAAAGATACAGAAAAATTAAAGAATAAAAATAGGAATGATATCTGATGTTAACAGTATGACAGACACAATCACATATATTTTAAATTCAACTTTATCAAATTATTATTTTAGAGAAACCCGGGGAAAACCGTCAAACACACAGGGAAAACATGCAAACTGTGCTTTGCGTGTGTGTGTGTGTGTGTGTGTGTGTGTTCAGGCTACTGCACTGGGGCAGGGGAGCTTGTGTAACCAGGCCATCATGCTGATCACAGACGGCGCCATGGAGGACTACAAAGACGTGTTTGAAGAGTTCAACTGGCCAGAGCGGCGGGTAAAACAAACGCCATATACCAACATATAAACTCCAGCATCAGCCCACGCTCATCACTTATCCCCCGCCTCTCCAGGTTCGAGTGTTCACGTATCTGATTGGACGAGAGATGACGTTTGCCGACAGCGTGAAATGGATTGCCTGTAACAACAAAGGTGAATCCCCCGTCCTTCATTTCAGTCATTTTCAAAGAATGGACTCGGTTTCTAAGTCGGAGTGAAGTCTCCTTGTGTTGCTCTCAGCAGAAATAAGAGTGTGTGTCTGATCCCAGGTGCTGCTGTCAGGAACAGGGCGTCAGGTGCTGCCCTCTTGTGAATCACACGGGGTCACGCGTCAGCTCAGACCTGGAAAATAATCCCTTTATCCAGGTCTGAGCGCATTCAGAAAAACCTTTGACTAAATAACTGATTATCTGCACAGATACACTGGAAGCCAGAACGCAGCCTGTCTGTGTGTGTAATGGCTAACAGGTGCACTCCCTTCTGCTGCACACACTCGCAGCGGCTTCTGCCAGCGACGAAAATATCTATCCAAACACATATTTTATTGCAGTTTTTCTTTTTTTTTTTGTAAACAGCTCCTTTGCTTTCAGGTCGCTTAAGTCCAGTTTGACTGTTTACATAATAATATTCACATCTTCGCTTCTGGGAGACGTTACAAAGGGAGAAAAGCTGAGAAAACACACGCACACATAAGGTATTCTTACCTGGCAGTGCTTCAGCCGCTTCACTGCAGGTATCCCATTGACGTCAGCATCTCCCACTTGTAGAAACGCCACAAACATTAGACGAAGCCAAGCTTTGAACGCGCTCGCACAAAACACATTTGCATCATTTGGAGATTCGTGCTGAGTTTTTAAAACAGACAGCCAGTGTTTTTTTTGGGGGAATATGAGCAGATCTGATGTCTGAGATGTGATTTTGTTGCTCTTAACCTTTGCCTTTTTCTCAATTTCCTTCAAATTTAGAAACTTTGTAAGGAAGAAATGGTCAAACATGAGTGATTTTGGACATTCATTCATTCATTCATTTTCTGCCGCTGCTCCCTTTCGGGGTCGCGGGTGGCTGGAGCCAATCCCAGCTGCTGTGGGCGAAGGCGGGGTACACCCTGGACAGGTCGCCAGTCTGTCGCAGGGCTGACATATAGAGACAGACAACCATTCACTCACGCATTCATACCTAGGGGCAATTTTAGGGTGACCAATTAACCTACCATGCATGTTTTTGGACCGTGGGAGGAAGCCGGAGTACCCGGAGGGAACCCACGCACACACGGGGAGAACATGCAAACTCCACACAGAAAGGCCCCGAGCCCCGGCCGGTATTTGAACCCAGGACCTTCTTGCTGTGAGGCAAGAGCGCTAACCACCACGCCACCGTGCAGCCTTGATTTTGGACAGTTTAATGTTATTTCATCCTGTTTTATTGACTTTACTCATGTCCTTGGATGACACTAAACGTCCGTGCGTGTGCGTCTGTTCCAGGTTACTACACTCACATCTCCACGCTGGCTGACGTCCAGGAGAACGTCATGGAGTACCTCCACGTCCTCAGCCGGCCCATGGTCATCAACCACGACCACGATATCATCTGGACCGAGGCGTACATGGACAGCGTGGTCAGTGAGCTTTGTTTCTGGGCGGACTTTGTTCTGAGCTTTCATCTTTATCACCTGTCTTTATCACTGTCAGATGCGCTCTTTCTGCCTTTCTCTGTTAAAACATGCGTCTGTCGTCGGTGCTCACACTTTAAAAATGGCTTCATGACATGCTGTGCAGCCTCAGATGTGTCCAAATCTTTCATCTTTGGTGTATTTCCTATTTGCCCTCCTTCGCCTTCATTATCTTTTCACATGTGGCTCATCATTTCATGCTTCTTCCCTCCCTTTTGCCTCCACATCAGTTCCCCAGTACTAAAGAGGTAAACATGTTTGGAGCTGTGGCAGAACATTTGGACTCTCTAGCCTTAGAGAATAAATGTGGTCTTGGTAATGCCTTGCTTCACCCTTCATCGGCAGTTTTCCTTCGCTTCCCTTAATAGTTGCTTGTTAGTCTGATTTTGTGATAACCGGTCCTCTATAGGCGAGTTCGATTTGCCTGCAGTAGTTTTTCCTGTCAGATATTTTTGTTCTTGAGACCTGAAATTAAAGATGTATTAAAAAATTGCATTGTAATGAATTCAGTTTTCACAAATGCATGTTTTTACTAGTTAAACTACTTTATTTACTTTTGTATCGTCTTGGTACACGGACCATTAACCGTGTCTGTTTGTTTCTTTTCAGAGTTAAAGTAGTGTACTGAAATTACATTCCAACCTATTTTATATTACCATTTTACAGCTTGTTTTACTTGTTTTCTCTAATATAGCCTGTATTTACTCATAGCTGTTTTGCTTAACACCCCTTTTTTTTTCTAAATTCTTATAAATAATTTATCATATATCAGCTTTTTGCAACTAATTTTGCACATTTTTACATTTCATTTGACGTAGTGTGCGTCTCCCCAAAGCTGACTACTCCAGGTTATTAACAGAAAAGGTTTAAATTGCGGTGTATTTGTTATTTGTCTGTGTAACAGCTGTTTAACAGTCAGGCTCAAAGCTTGCTCCTGATGACCTCTGTAGCCATGCCGGTCTTCAGCAAAAAGAAAGAAACTGTAAGTACATTTTGTTCTTATAATATGAATAAAACATCTGTGATGTGTATCTTAAATTGTCTACAGTGTTTCTATTGGTTTGAACACTCCTTTATTTCCTTTGCTGGATCCTTGTTGCAGTTGTCTCATGGGATCCTGCTGGGAGTCGTCGGAACCGACGTGGCCTTGAGAGAACTCATGAGATTGGCCCCGAGATACAAGGTAAACCGTCTGCGACACGAACAAACTGCTGAGACTCACTGCCTTCAGCGCCGCGTTGATTCTGTCTCTCTGGCGTTTCAGCTGGGAATCCACGGTTACGCCTACCTCCTCACCAACAACGGCTACATCCTGTCTCACCCTGACCTGCGACCTCTGGTACAGAGATTTTTTTTTTTATTTTTTCCATCTTGTTATCGCAGATTCAAACATTGGATGTGTTTTGTGTGACAGTATAAAGAAGGGAAGACGCTGAAGCCGAAACCCAACTACAACAGCGTCGACCTGTCCGAGGTGGAATGGGAAGACACAGAGGAAAAAGTAAGATAACACACATTCACACACACACGTCAGCACCAGTCGAAACTGTAAGCACTGAGTGTGTGACGTCTGTGTTTTAGCTGAGGACCGCCATGGTGAAAGGAGAAACTGGAACTCTGTCTTTAGATGTGAGAGCTTCAGTAGATAAAGGAGTAAGTACTTTTTTTATAAGTCTGAGCTCTGCTCCTTGAGTTGAATCCGGACCTGAGTTTCCTTTCTTTCTTTTCAAACTTTATGAACTCTGCCGTTCCTTGTTTCTCACAGAGGAGAGTGATGTTTTTGAAGAATGATTACTTTTACACGGTCATCAACGAGACACCGTTCAGGTTTGTCAGATCACTTAAAACTTGAATTTTACACTTATAGTAAATACTGTCACAGATGTTATAAGTTCTTTTTCTCACAAATTAAGGCAGGAGTAAGAGTTTGTGATAACATGAAAAGTTTCCTTCTCTATGCTCACAGTCTGGGCATCGTGCTGAGTCGGGGATATGGACAGTACATCTTCGTCGGAAACGTCTCTGTTGAGGAGGGTGAGTGTCTTTGCGGCAGCAGAAAGTCGACTAGGAGCCACTTCTGGAGTGAAGAGCAGCTGATTTAATGTTCAAAGGCATCAGATCCATTAACAATAATGAGCAACAAGACCACAGGCTGTGTTCACCAAGACAAAATAGAGTGTTTTGAAGATAAGATTCAGTCTTATGTCTCTTCAAAGATGGAAATCTATCAATGTTGTGAAACACGTGTCGCAATTCTGCAGCTGTCCCATTTCTGAGTTGCATGTGCGTGCTCCAGATCTGATTGTTACTTCACTTTTCGTCTTTTCTAAAGGTCTCCATGACTTACTGGCTCCAGATTTGACCATAGCGAGCGAGTGGTGAGCTCACCCTCCAGAAAAATGAATGTTGCTGCCGTTCTACAGCTTCCGTTATTTATTTTGCTCTTTAACTTTGCGTGGACGTGCTTGTAGGACCTACTGTGAGACAGACATCGACCCTGCGCATCGCAAGCTGAACCAGCTGCAGGCGGTGGTCCGATACCTGACAGGAAAAGAGCCGGATCTGGAGTGTGAGTCTGAACTGAGCCTCCAGTCTTATTTACATATTATTCACGTGTCACATCTAATACTGTCTTTAATGTTGTCTCATGTCGTGTTGCTGATGTTCCTTCTCTCAGGCGATGTGCAGTTGTTGCAGCAAACGCTGTTTGACGCGGTGGTCACAGCTCCTATGGAAGCCTACTGGACCGCTCTGATGCTCAACACGTCCGGGTGACTGCAGACAAACACTGATTTAAATCATTTTCACCAACTTGTGATCAGTATTTACTCTCTCTCTCGCTCTCTCTCACTCCTGTTTTCTCTCTCTCTCTCTCTCTCTCTCTCTCTCTCTCTCTTTCGCTCAGTATGGATGATGGGATTGAAACCGTTTTCCTGGGAACCCGTTCAGGCCTGATGCGATTCCAGAGGTACGCCGGCATTGAGAAAAGAGTCGGCAAGTGAGTAAGAAAACACCTTTTCCACCCATACATTTAAAAAGATGAGTGATGGCCGATCCAGAGCAGGCTGCCCTCTGGTGGTCAGTTAAAGCTCAGCCTCAGCAGTTTTTTTATGTGGATTTTTTTTAGGGGTGTGTTTCTTGAGGTATCCAGCACTCGTTTAGTCCTACTGGTGTTATTTTTGGTTGCGTTCCCTTCTTTAATCTCATTCGTGTCTCTCCACAGGACTTTCCTGACCTCCAAAGACAAGGAGAACATGTTCACGCTGGACCATTTCCCAGTTTGGTACCGCAGAGCGGCCGAGTTCCCAGCTGGACAGTTTCTCTACTACATGCCCAGACAGGAGACCAGAGGTAGGCGCTGTGGCTTCACACACACACACACCGATCTAATGTTTTTTCATTCCTGGTTGTAACTATTCGGACACATTTATTATTTTTGGAGAACAAATATCATCTCCAGATTGAGAACATTAACAACTCTCATTATAATCATGACATTATACTAACTCCATCTTTAAGTGTATCCTAGCTGAAAGTCAGATGTGATTCCTCTTGAGTCTGATTTATTTATTTTTTTTAAATTGTAAAATACGTTTTTTAAAGAGCTTCATCAAACACAGGGAATTCAGTTACATCTTGACCTGTTAAATGTGATTATTAGGAAAAATAATCAAGTAAGTAAGTTGTTTCTCATTAGTCTGATATACTGTGAGGTTTAAATGGTGTAATTGTTGTTTCATAATTCAGATGGACTTTGATCATCAAGAAAAAAAAATGTAGAAGTGTACAATGTGAGTAATGGTCAGTAAATTGTACAATAACTTCTTAGTGTGAATATTTGAAACTCTCTGTCCAGACCTTTGACCTTTGACCTTTGTATTGTACGGTTGTGGTAAATCCAGTGTGTTGTTTCCAGATATATTCAGGGACTATGAGGCTGACTATAGTGCCACCTTGAGTGCAGAAGAGGTGGAGCTCCAAGAGGAGGAGGGTGGGAGGAAACGGAGGGAGGCGAAGGAGGAGGATGAGGAGGAGGATGAGGAGGAGGAGGGTAGAGGAAGACTGTTCCGGATACTTGGCATGCGGCCTGCGTTTCTCTGCTCCTTCTGTATTTCCACATCCCTGAATTTCAATATGATGAGAACTGAGGTTCACTCCTGACTTTTTCTAGTGCCGCTCGGCCTTTTTTTTTTCTTCCCTCCTTGTCACTTTCTTCTCCACTGCATGAGCATGCAAATGAACTGAGGGATCCTCCTCTCCGTCAGCAGGGATTCTGACATTCTGTCCCATTTTTATTTAAATATTTTGCTCATTATTTTTCTCCCATGTCGTTCTGTGTCACAGCCTTATCTATGATCTTTCAGACTAAGACTCCGACCACACAGATACGGAAAACACACACATGCCATCATCCCGTTATGAATGTATCATTTGATTAGCTCCTATAATCTGTATTGCATAACGCTTAAAAATGTTAATCTGGCTGGAATCTGCGGCTTGGCGGCAGCGGGCATCTGCTGGGCCGAGCGGCTGCGAATAGACTCGCCGAAGAGGATCGCGTGAATGCATTAGATATGACCTCCCTGGTCCAAGTCAAGCTGTCTCCCACATATTTTCCAACACGTTCTGGCGTCGCTGAACTAACACTTCAGCTGTCACTATCGCAGTGAGCGCTCGCAGACTCCCAAAGATGTTTTTTTTTTTTTGTTTTTTTTTTTAAGGACGTGAGAAAATAAATATTTCAGAGAATGGCTTCCTTCTCATTTATTCCGCATGCCTGAATGAATGCATGGACGTGTTTTGATTGTGTTTGATTTGCATGTGTGCTAATTGTGTGTGTGTCGTTTTTAATGCAACCAGCCGGGAGGATCGTGATTGCTACGACTGCGGTCACCGTGACGGTGGGGAAGAAAACAGCCATCGCCGGAGGTAGGGTGACAGCTTCAGTATGAATACACTTTTTGGGTTACTCTTTTATACATCTATCGAAAATCAAATTGCAAAATCATCTGACGGATTTTCTACCTGCTTCCAAACCTGATTGATTTCCTCTGCCGGCTGGCAGAGCCGCAGTCCACTCAGCGTTTTCTCCTAAAAAGTGCTGATATCTCAGGAAGACGTTGCCATATTTATTGGTTGTGCTCCCGAGCCGTCATTTTATGATGTATATTGTTGTTTTTCCAGAAGAAATTTCAAATGAGTGCATCAAGGGAAATGTTTTGGTGGCTGTAACAGAGTGTGTGTGTGTGTGTGTGTGTGTGCTTCAGTGGGAAGTCCACTCAGGAAGTTGTGAGATTTTAGCGCACTGCTGTGTGTTTGTCCTGGAGAGCTCGTCTCTGATGAATTTGAGTATGAAAGTGAGGCAAAACTTTTCTTCTAGATTCATGTCTTGGCCCTCTGGCAGTGAGGATGACATTTATGCAGCCCTCAACAAGATTCCCATCATTGGCAGACTCACTTAAAGTGCACAAACACGCATATACACACACTCTTGCCTGCTTTTTCACAGCTTTCATTAGAAATGGTCCCAGGTTTGGAGATCATGCTATATTTAGAAGCGGAAAACAAAGTGAGAACAAAGCTGGAAAAGGTGAGGAAAAGTATGAGACAGGTGTGTTTGGGTCTCTTTCCTCATTTCTGCTTTTGTCTTCTTTGTTATTTTACTGTTTTATTGTGTTGTATTGAGATGTGGAATTGGAAATGTGAAAGATGCGTTCTTGAGACGTGTTGTGTGTCTTCTAGATAAAAATGAGCAGAAATATTGATGCATAATCAGTTAACAGATATTCAAATGGAACAGCTTTCCTAAAAGCTGCTTCGCTCCAGCAGGAACACAGAAAATGACTGTTTTATGGATTTGATTTCTGACGTTTTACATAACATAGACACGCCGCTCACTGCGTTTCTCCTTACTTTAGCCTTTTAAACCCTCACACACATCTCTCTTTCCTTCTAAGCTGTCAGAACTGCCGTTCCGACTCCTCTCCTCACCTTTTTCTTCCTCTCCCTCCTTTCCTTTATCCCCTTGCTCTCCGTCTACCTCGCCGGTTTTTCCTGCTGTAAGCACAAGAAAGCTTTCTTGTCGAGAGCGACGTTCACCTTTCCAACAAAGTGGGATCAAATATTAAGAAGCTGCCTGGTCAAGGGACACGCTCACATGCACACACACACACACACACACACACACACACACACACACACACCAAAAAACACTCTCCCCACCTTTGACATAACTCTTATCCCTGCAGTTTGAGTCACCTCTGCGGCTTTGTTTTTACACTGTGAAGACAGAAAAGGCTTTTAAACGCAGGAGTCAGCTCTGAAACACGACAGTTTCTTTAGGGTTTTACAAAGTTGTATGAGCTGGAATCATTTAACGGAATGAATATCAGGATTTTTTTTTTCCATCTTGTAGAAGTTGGAGAAAAATCACAATTATTTTACACCAGTAATTTGAGGCCTGAGTGACTGGTAAGTGGATAAATTGTTACAAACCGAAGGAAATCTAAACAAGCGGTTGTGATTCTGTTGATGGCCATGGAGTGGCAGTGTTCATCTGAACAGAAGTCGGTCATTTAGTGGAACGTGTGCTCGGCCTCTGGGCTGTTTTGGTGGCAGATTTAATTTCTCCTCCTCTTTTGATGGAGGCTGAGAATTCTGCATGTCAGAGGCTCATCCGAAGTCAGTCAACAGTGGCGACAAAAACACTGTGTTCATACTGTTGTGGGGCTCAGCCATGGATTAGTATATCTCTGCGGCAGAAGTGACAGGCTGTATGTAAATAAAACTAATACGCTGCCTCCGACAGACTGAGAGAAAGCAGCAGAAAGAGCGATAAGTAAGTAAATCAAAAACACTGGGAGAGAGAAAAAGGAAGGAATAAAGGGAAGAGGGGAGATATTTGACATGGAGGAGGAGAGTGAACCATGAATGGAGATTAAAAGTGGGTTAAAAAGGGAGGGAAAGACAGGGGAGGTGAAAAAGTGCTAGCAGAGAGACAGTAGAGCAGACAGGGCCGTGGATAAATAGGGCAGACATGAGAGGAAAAGGTTAAAGAGTTTAAAAAAAAAAAGAAGAATGAAGGAAAAAGAGGCGACAGAAAGATAAATTGGGATGAGATAAGTGAGAGAGCGGGAAGGAGGAGAGAAGATGGGAAATGAAGGAAAGGTGAGAGGAGATAGAGCGTAGAGGACAGACAGAATATACTTCTGCCTGTATATCTATACATTCACTTTTGTTTAAGAAGGACACATTCCAAATTATTTCACCTGCAAATTTCAGAACTTGGTCCGAATCCATTTTATTTATTTCCCTCCAGCACTTTGTCATTGGTCTGTATGTAAATTTGACATCGATGTGATATGTTTTTTATTCAAATCAATGCATATTGACCACAAAATGCTTCATCGCCGTCATCTCGTCGTCATTCCCAATAACAACAATCATCGTAATAACACAACATGCCGTAGATCATCGCCCGAGGCCCTCCGTTGTGATCACCGCCGCAGTCTTTACGTAACAAACTATACTTTATTGTTCTTTACACATACAGGCTATAGGAACAGGATTGAGCTAAGATGCTTAGCTACCACCAGCACAAAGAGCTGCAGACCGGGGAGGTGACAGTAAAACGTTTCCAAGAATCACAGACAGAGTTTAGCAGCCTCTTTCTTTTTCTCTCGCTGCCCCAGAGACTCTGAAGTTCAAGGCTACACTGTCGTTTTCGCGCAACTTTCGTCCACATATCGTCACAGCGTTACATTCTTCAGCGCTGCTCCATCCAAACCCTCTCTGTGTTTCTTTAAAACTCTACCAACTACAGAAACACAAATAAATGGACACGACAAATAAACAGTTACCGAAGTATTCAAGAACCTGAAACAAAAACATAGGAGCCATTAACACAACAGAAGACACACATCATGAGTCGACACAGGAAATCCATAAACGGTTACAACAGAAATACCTCAGGGTTGTGGGGCCCACATACCATAAAGACTAGTATAATGATATTTACCTGCACCTGTACTCAGGTAGAAGATATAACACACTATTATTATAGGTTTGTTTCCAGCCAATCAAGAATTGGAAGGGAGCGAGAGCTTTGTCGTGGGAAGGGCGAGAGAGCAATATGCAATGAATGCCACTTATATCACTGAGGAGACCGCCGACAGTTGTTTTCCTTGAAAATACAGACATAAATGAGGACATCAGTGAAATCACAAGGCAAAGCAAATCAACACTTTTTGTTGTGAATCGCAGAGGAAGAGTGTCCATCAGGCAGATTTTTTCTCAAATAAGCAAAAATACATTTTTTTTTCTTTCATTTTTAACACAGAAACTCTTTGGCAGATGCAGATTTTTTTCTTTTTTTTTTATGTTAGGGTGACACGAGTTTCATTGCATATTGCAGACCTTGTAGGACAAAGACGGGCGACAGTATGGAAGGACCGGACTGAGGTGGAAGCCTTTTACCAGTGTGAAAAGGCTTCCGCTGATAGAAAGATAAGATCGAGAAAGAAAGGGATGAGAATTCGAAGAGGAGGAAAACAGCAGCGTTTCTCATTTCTCCTTTTTGTTATCTCTCTCTGTATAATCCCACTGGGCAATTTGTCCATTTTAGAAAGGAAGAGAAGGAGGAAAAGAGAGAGGGACAGCAGAGACCAGAGAAGATCTGATAAGGAAAATAAAGTGCAGGAGTCTTAAGTTTGTAGTCCTTACATGAATTCATATAGTCCTTGTCAGGAAACAAGAGTTCTCTGAGATTGTTGTTACGTGATCCATTAACACACTTTCACGTCTGAGCAGTGAAAACAACCTTTTCTTTTTCTGTGGTTCCTAAATTCAGCAGAAAATGCATTTGAAGGCTTTGTTTTCCATGTTGGGAGGGCGTTATTTCTGAGCGCGAGGAGCGAACCGGCGTCAAATAAGCAAACTGCCTCCATCTGAAGGAGACAGACGGCGAGAGGTCAAATCCCAGTCAAACGCTTTGCTCCTCACTGAGCTGATCAATACGATCCGATGCTGCAGTTCCACCGTGGGACACTTCAAGGGTTTGATTAGTCCAGAGACGATCCAGAGGAAAAAAAATCCAAACGAGACGCCCCCCGATGTCCTGAATTTAAAATGTCAAGTGATCAATGACTGATCGTTATGTCCGTCTATATGACTCAGGAGATTTTGCGTGTTTGATTTTCCCATCAGCACTTAATATATTCCCATTATTCACTCTGTTACAAATCAGCAGGGAGGCTTTAAGCGAAATTGCGGCTTAATACTATCTAACAGGATCCGTCCCGTCTTTTGAATTTCTTCTTCACATCGGCGAGTGGAGTCCATGAGAAAATCAGGAGGATTAGGCTGGAAGATGGTGAAGGGTGGGACTTCTGGTGTCCTAAAGGATCAGGCTACAGGCTTTGGAGAGGTGAAGGTGATAAAAAAAAAAAAAAAAAAAAATGAAACAACAGGGCAGAAGACTCCCAATGACTGTGAATATTGGTCCGATCAACACCATATAAACTATGAATCCCTGAAATTTCAGTCTAGATTTACAAATACCGCCTGACCGCACAGCCTGAGTGTTCTGTAACAGCTTAAATAAGATGTTTCATAGGAGTGCCAAGCCATTGTCTCCCAGCCAATGTAATATAATGGTAAATTCAGCAGCAGCAGCAGCAGTAGGTGGCTGGTAGGCGAGTTGGAATAATGATTGGTAACAAACGCCGCAGAGAGAACGGGTCCAAATGGAAGAGACGATCAGGGGGCAGATAAGGGAGGTGTGTGAGGGAGTTATGTTAGGGAGGAGGGGGGGAGGTTAAAAATAGACGAAGGACGGAGAAAGGAAGACAAAAAAAAGTGGAAGAAGAGAGGTGTCAGAGGGAGAGATGCTATTACTGTCGGTGTGTACAAAAAAACACGCTCTTCCCTCTCTCTCTCCGCTTTAAGCCCTTTTAGTCCCCCCCCCCTTCCAGCCTTCACTCGTAGACGTGCCAGCCCTCCCTCGTCCCGGCGCTCCCCTCAGGCCACCGAGGAGATCTGTTTCTCCTCCCTGTCCTCCCCGTCCGCCTCCCCGTCGCCCATCAGCGGCTGCCTCTTCTTCAGCTCCCGCTGGTATTTGGCCATCAGGGAGGCGTAGATGCAGCCGTAGGCCGCGGCGGCGACCATCATGATGCAGACGATGCCGCACACCACGCCGGCGATCACCACCGTGCCGATGGCGCGGCGCACGCTCACGGGCCGGTAGCGGGCGCGCACGCAGTCCGACGGGGCCTCCCCGCCGCCGCCGCCGCCGGCGCTGGAGGAGGAGTCGTCGCCGGAGTTGCCGTTGTTGTCGGAAATTGGCGTTTCCCCGCTGGGGTTAAGAGCATTCCTGCTGCAGGGCGGACCTCCCCCTCCTCCTCCTCCTCCTCCTCCAGAGCGCGAACCGTCACCTCCTCCCCCGTTCTCATCCTCAAGTTGGAGGCAGTAGTTAAACATTTCCACCGGAACGCCACGGATGTCCCGCCCACGCAGGTCCTTCGGTAGCGTGCACTCCACCGCATCCACCTTCCCACCTGGACGAGAGAGAGAGAGAGAGAGAGCGAGAGAGAGAGAGCAAGGGGCAAAGGCAGGAGGACAGGGAGAGGTCATTTTCAAAATGCCTTACGCCTGTAAAGTACTTCCAATTAACTGAAAGAGAGGGAAAGACAGAGAAGGCGGGTTGTGCCAACACTGGGATGAGTCATACATCACTTCACACACACACACACACACACACACACACACACACACACACACACAGTTTGCTCTACCCTCTACACTAAGTTGGCGATAGCCTCAACTAAGCCCTTCTATAATTCATGGGATGACATGCCTAGCTTCAGCACAGCACCAGTGTGTGTGTGTGTGTGTGTGTGTGTGTGTGTGTGGAAGAGAAATGTCTTACTCACTAATTCCCACAGGCGGCAGCGAGGTGGGGGATCTGCTTTGTTGTGATCACATGCTGCACATGTCTCCAAACATAGCGTTTCATTCCCAGTAAACGAAGCAATTGATCCGCTCCCTCGGATAAGTTAAGCTACAGAAACGGAGCGGCGGAGCTGCGGCGACGGGACGACAGGACGGGAAAAGTGGTATTTAGCTCCGGGACGATTTTATCTTGACGTGTGTCACAGAATTCCCCCTGCAAACACTGCTTTATCTCGTAATACCGCAAGAGAAGTCAACACAAGCTTCGTCCTGCTTTTGATAAGACATATTGACGATCATCTGCTCCTCTAACAGCCCCTGTCAGGATTTCATGTGAACTATGAAACGCCTCCTTGTAAATTACATTATCTTTGTTTTTCATGTGCAAAACTGAGCTGGAGCCGAGCCCAGCCAGGCAGAGGAGAGGAGAGGAGAGGAGATGCTTCATTAGCAGGGCAGCTCGAGCCTAAGGCGCTGAGGTGAATGTGGATTTTTACACATGACGAGAGAGAGCACCGAGCAGCTGCGGTTATCTGATGTACTAACAGCCTGCAGAGACACGTGGATACAGTACGGAGAAACACACAATGGGCACGGCAATGTGCATTCACACACTGAGCAGTTAGATTTTATAGCTGGAAGCGCGGGCTTGCACGAATGGAAACCCCCCCGCCGCCGCCGCCGCCGTATCTCAGGGGTGAACTTCTCCTCTCTAGTTTCTCCCCACCGCCTCACGACTCGTTCGCCCTCCTGCCTGATGCCTTTCATTCAAATCAGGCGCAGCCTGGAAAGAAAACCAGACACGCACCTCTGTACAGCAGCCACTCCATCCAGTGTTTGAAGTCGCGGAGGTTGCAGTCGCACTCCCAGGGGTTGTGTCCCAGTTCCAGGTGCTGCAGGTTGGCCAGAGGTTCGAACGCCGCCCTCTCTAAGCCGTGAAGCCTGTTACCAGCTAGAGACAGCCACCTTAAAATCAGGATAACAAGTCAATGGGATCAGAAGAATGGGATCGCATTTCCAAAGGATATTTTCCTTTAAAAACTCGATAGTTTTGACGTGTGTCTACCTGAGGCCCTGCAGTTCATCCAGCAGGCCCAGAGGAACCGTGGAGAGACCGTTCAGCGATAGGTCCAAGCTTTGAAGACCACCCAAACCCTGTCAAAACATCACAGCCGGGCGTTTGTTTGGCACGGTGCCGCACAGTTCGCGTCTCGTCGACCCTCCGAGGTCGCCGCTGCCGTCGCTCCATCGACTTCCCTTCTAGAATTTACCGTTTCAAGTGGAGTCATGACACAAACTCTGTTTTGGGTCAGATAAAAGTGCATGAAAGTGTCGAGCAAATGGTTTATTACTAATTTACCGCCTGGAGGGTTGCCCAGTCGTGTCAGTATGTCTACTCGGGTTGACACTAAAAGAGCCTGTAGAGCCAAAGTCTTGCCGTTAAAACTTTATCATTGCTTCAAACTTGTATTTTTGGTGCACCGACTGATCTGACGGAATCTGTCACATTGCGCCAACATGAGTTGTTTTAGTAATTTTCAGACAGAATACTTAATATACTGTAGATTATTGCTTTATGATGCGCAGCGCCTACCTGGAAGAGGTCTCTGTCCGTCACTGTGAGTGAGTTGTTGTGCAGAGTCAGCCTCGTCAGGTTGGACATGTCTCTGAATAATCCAGCTGGTAAATTATCCAGGTAGTTATTAGAGAGGTCCAGCTCCTGAAACACACAGAGAAAATCGAGACTTCAACAGCCTGCAAATCTCAAATCACATACTCGGATCATCAGTGATTTCATTTGCTGAAATTTGTGTAGAAATCTAAACCTATTTCTTAGTTTTTGGACTCATTCCAGCAACATGAGGACTTTCAAAGAAAATAAAGCAAAGACTTTCTGCAACAAAACCGAAGCAACACACATTGGGGATAACTGTTTGTGCTTTTGTGTGGGAGGTGATAAATTCTAAATTAAAAATAGCTATGTAAATGTCTTACTGTACGTTCAGCTTCACCCCTGAGGAGACCCAGTGTGTTCTTTCTGTTGCACCAAAGTACAAACAGTAGGGATGTTTGTTGTTTGAGGTGAAGCATTAGCCTTGTTTAACTAATGAGGCTTTATTTACCGAACAGAAGCTATCCATCATTTCCGCCGAACTATTATTAAAATGTCAATTTTGCCGCATCCGTATGCAAATGTTGAGTCACCCTGAAAAACTTTCTACAACTTTCCCAGCGTTGAGGGTGTCAGGATGTCAGCAGTTTACTCAATATTGAACTCACGACGCGGAATCACATCAGTTACTCGTCCCGGGGCGACTTTCAGTATGAGGTCAGTGTATAAAACGAGTGTGCAGTTTGCAGACACACTCGCTGATGAACAATGGGCCGCTGACCTCCAGCGAGGAGAGATTAGCGAAGGCGGAGGCTCCCAGCGAGGCCAGCTTGTTGTTGGCCAGCAGGAGGGAGCGGCTGCCCGGAGGCAGGAGGTGCAGGGGAGGCAGGGAGGAGAGACCCCGGCCCCCGCAGTCCACCACCAGGCCGTCCGACGAGCAGAAGCACGGAGGGGGGCAGGCGGAGGCCGGCAGCAGCAGCGCAGCCAGGAGGCAGAGGGCGCAGAGGAAGACTGGAGGAAGAGGAGGGAGGAGAGAGACGACACGGAGTTATTCAGTGTCTATAAAGGAAAATCTTGATGAGAAATGAAGGAAAAAGAGTATTTAACCACAACTTTAACCACTATTCCACTGTGCAATCCAAAGAAAGTAACTAATCATCCTCCATCCTGGCTCAGAGGTGTTTTTTTTTTTTGGTCAGCTTCTTAAAGATATTGGACTTGACACAATTTTGCACCACATTTTTAATGCTTGTCTCAACTGCACGGATAATCTGATTCTCCACTGTTTGATTGAAATTCATGCTTTAGACTTAACGCATAGATCGCAGCAGAACCCAATCGCTGCTCAGATGCGTTGCTGTAGTGCGTGCGTGTGTGTGAATGTGTGTGTGTTTAGTACAATGGTAGGTATTTCCATGGCAGCGGTTTATTCTGCAGAGTCACGAAGCTGTCTGTTGTTTTTTTTTTTTTTTTTTTTTTTGAAGGCCAAGCTTGTGTGGTTTTTAACAAGTGTGTGTGTGTGTGTGTGTATGTGTGTGTTGAGGGAAGTCCCTTCTGTTTTTGTTTCATTCTCAAACTGTTTTTTCCCCTCCATTTCCATCATTTTCAGCCGTTCCTTCAGTTGTACCCGCAGGTTTTAATTCCTTCATGTGCTCCTCAGTCTTTTGTCTCTTCTTTGTTTTCTTTTTTCACCCTCCCTTCATTTCTTTCCCGTCTCAGTCTGAATGAACCCTGGTCCGTCCCTCCCTCTCTCCGCCCTGTGAACCTCTCTCGCCCTCACTCGAGCCTCTTTATCTCTCCCGTTCCCTTTTCTCCTCAACTCCCTCGGAGCTGCTCTGTATTCCCTCAATGTCTCGTTACAGTGGCTGACTTTGTTTTCATCCCGGAGCTTATCGGCGAGACTTTGCGCCTTATCTCGGCTTGCGTGTGTGCGCGGAGTGGGCGTGCGCCCGTTTATGTTAAGCAGCAGTCGAGCATGATATTAAGAAAACTGCTCGGTCTGAACTGCAGACACAGACGCAGCACTTTTCCCTTCCTGACGGTAATCTTTGCCTCACCAGCACATTTCATCGCCCGCATCATCTGCATATTATTAGCATCCATTTCTCAGCGTGCCATTGTCTTTTTGTCACGTTGCGTCTCACCCACTGCCTCGCCGTTATATTTCTTCTTTCCACCATCTGTTTTTCTTCATATTTTCTCTACTTCCTCCTTCCAAATCATTCATTTTCTTTTTTTTACACCGTTTATTGTCTGTCTGACTCTGGTCGTGATGAAACTCATTGAAACAGTCCTTCACTGGCCAGCAGACATTTTTTTAACAAAAAAAATTGTGATGAAGATCAGAAGATGTGAGCGAGAGGGTAATAATCATTCCTCTGAAGCGCCCTGACTTTGCTCGGGGCTTTTACACCTCGTTACTGATCAAATATGAAGTTTGTTGTGGCGCGGTGAGAATGAGCTTTTAGAGGATGTTTTATTCCCTTTAAAGTGACTTTCAGCGAGATCCAGGAAATTTAACTTCCACCAGTCGACAGACAGCGAACTTTTGACTAATTAATCATGCGTCGATCACAACGGAGACGAGGACTGAATAACTGTTTATAGAGAGCTGAGAGTCTCGTGACAATGAGTTAGCTTGAGCAACACCGGGAGGCGGAACCTGGCAGTTCAGCCACAATTCATTTTTTACCTGCACGTGTGGCCCGTCAGGAAGAACGATGCTGTTTTTCATCCTGCCTTGATGGGTTGGTATCAATCATTTTACCTTTTGGACACATTTGGATGATCTTACAAGTAATCCGTCGCCATTTCAGCTCAACTTTTCCCTTAAAAAACTATTTTATCATCACTGTTAACCGTTTTTAACTAAATTCAAAGTCGCAGCATGATAAAAAAAAAAAAAAACACTTTTGAATTTAAGTATTTGAATTTCCTCAGTGAGGCTTGCCAATTAAAATTTGTGGGTTGAAAAATGGGTAAAACTCTGTCATTGTTACTTGTTTTGTCTGTTCATATTTTCATTTCTTTGAAGAAAATATTGCAGTTCTTTACATTAAACATACTTTCACATTAATTAATTCCCTTACTGATCGTGAAGTTGTTCGGGGGAAAAAATTTACAAGCGAAAATGTCTCATTAGATCAAAATGTCCTTTTAATTTGCCAAAAATGTAGGAAGTAACAATGTGAACTATTCTATTCTATTGCTCAGTGCTGTTTTTTTGTGATTTTGGAGCCCCTGCAAAAAGTCAGGAAGTTGATGAGTCAATCGTAGCGACAGATTTGACCAAACATTTCCTTTTATTTCTTTTTCCTCTTCATTTTTTTTAAACATAATGCTGTAAAAGAGGGAAAAAAACAGACAACACTGTGTAATTCTGTGTTCAACAGCATAAAAATAGCCCCTTTTCAGACAGATTTTTCCTTTCCTGCCAGACAGATGCATGACCTTCCTAAACCGGGACATTGTTCCATTTTGAACCAGAAACGCTCTGAAAGTGACGACTACAAGCGAGGGTGCGAACTCTCTCCTGTTCCTGTCTCTGTCATCCTCTCCGCTCCATCCTGCAGTATAATCCTAATCTCTGGGGGGGGAAATAAACTCCCTCCTTCATAAAGGGATGAAAGCAGAGATTTTGAAATGTCCTGAAGCCTCCTGTGCCGTTTGACTTTGCGGTGAAAATTCCTTTAGAGGGCCGATCTTTCTCTGCAGCAGCTCGGGGGGGTGGGGGGGTTCTGCTGCACAGTCGCAGCGATAGTCACCAAAAAAAAAAAAAAAAAAAATGCGTTGGAGCCCTGTGAAAAGGTAGAGTAGTGCAGCAGATTTGTGAGGACAATGGTGGAAGCGCGGTTACACAACTTGCAAACAAAGCCGAGGAGGGAGAGATCCCGTTCGTTTCCGTTCGCCATATTTTCAATTTGCGGCTCCGTTCATCCCTTCTTCTGCTGCAGTCGAGGCTTTGTCCTGCCGTGGTATCCCTACTCTCCACAAACCGCTGTCCGTCTCTTCTGTTTTTTGCTACTGTACGTTCTAACCCCCACACACCTCCTTCTGCCGCTGGTTTTGAGCGGAAGCAGATCTTCCAACATTTATGAGTGGTTTTAGCTGCTCTCGTGGAGGAGGTGGTGGTGGTTGTTGTTTTTTTTGGCTTATTTTAGCTGCTCCAAATCCTCTCTGATGTTCCACGCAGCCAAAACCAGAAGGAAAAATATTCCGCCACAGCCGAAGGGAAGGGGAGGGGAAGGCTCAGTCCAAATAAGTTTAAGTGGATCTGTGCGGCTTAATTCGGTCCGAAACAGACTTCAGACTGAATCTTTTATGAGAATTCCCAAACACATGCGGTAAAAGTGCTGACATTTGTGGTGGAGGGGGGGGAGGAAACGCAGGCCGGCGATGCTCTCGGAGACGTGAAGCAAACTGAGACGCGGCATTAAAATGCAGCGAGATGCTTCTGTTTGATTGAAGCGCGACTTCTGAGGCAAGTCTTCCAGCAGTGTTGCTCATCAGACCCCCGACGCCCCCATCCAGTTGTCAGATGTGACAGCGATGAAAATTTTAAAGTCACTCTAAACCGACAAACATTAAAAATAAGTTCGCCCGGACTCGCATTTTCAGTTAAAACCTTAAAATAAAATGCCAAAGACATTACTGTCATTATCTCATGAGTCAGAGGGAAAAAGTCTATTTGTGCAATAATAGTAAATAATCCCCTGCTGCTTTTACTTATCAATTACACAACGCTCAAGCAAAAAGGGCTTATTTGAGCTGCTTTTTAATATTTCTCCTTCTCTTATTTCCAAGCGTATAAGAGCTCAGGTTTTATTTAGCTGGCGTGCTATCTAGCCCACCCATGTAGTGTGTATGTGTGTGTATGTGTGTGTGTGTGTGTGTGTGTGTGTGTTTGAAGTTGCGGAAGGGGCTCAAACGGCACATTAGTTGTCGTTAATCTTTGGAAGAGGATTATAACTATCAGGGCATGTTTGCATATTCATGTGTCTGCGGTCGGTTGGCTTCCGTGCAGCACTTTTCAGTTCCTCTGCCTGTGCAGCATCGCAGCCGTCTCAAGCACACATATACATAAATTACTTTATACTATCGTTCTCATTTCTGAAAAAACAAAATCACCCTCAGCAGTGGCTGCCGTTGCCCGTGCGATGTTTGGCCGTGTCGCCTAGGTAACGCCTCTTGACACCTCCGGGGGCCTCGTCTGTCTGTAAGTTTATATCCGGGGGGCCCCTGGGTGACACCGGACCCCGCTATGGTATCATGACCGCAGGCACTTGAGTCACTGAGCCCGGTTACATATAGCCGGGGGCCGAGCTGTTTTCCACTCGCCGCGATCCTGTTACGGGGACGACCAGCTGTCCCGCAGGCGACAGGCTAACTGCTCCGTCTTCTTACCGCTCTCATGTTTTACGGTGCGCCGCGAGCCTGAAACTGATCTAAAGTTAAGCCTTTAGGTTCACATGTGATTCACAGTCACACATGCATTATGACCTGAAACCAAATCTAAGTTGTCTTTAATCGCTCAATACATTCAGTCAGAAAAATGAAAGAAATTATTCATATGTACATGCAATCTGCATTTTTCTCTCTGTTGTGGACAAAATAAATAATCAGAATATTTTTTTGTCATTTTGTTTCTGTTGAAACTGTTCTCACTTTCAGATGCGAGTTTGGCCAAGCTGAGAAACTTCCACGGATAATTCACTTGTGTAAACTTGGCATCATCAGTATAACAGAGTTAAAGTTGGCAAGGAGTCTAATTAGCTTTATTTAAAAGTACGTAGGTTTAATTAACACATTCTTCCTGATGCCAGCGATACAAATCGAAACCCCGCTCGCAACAATGTGTAACCGACTCCCGCTGATGTCAAACTAAACAAAGTAAAAAGCTCCTTAAATTAATGTCCTGTTTTTAAGGCATTAAGATAACATTATTAATTATAGTGCATTTTATATTAAATCTTTATATAATTGTTCAGATGCTGTTACACCTTAGATTCAAACTGTAATACAACACCTTGTAAGTACTTAGCAGATGGAAAATCGCCAGGTGTGTGTGTGAGCGTTCATGGAGTTCTAGTGTGTGTTTGTTCCTCCGTCTTCATACAGCACGCCGCACGTCTGCACTAAATTTCTAAAGAATCCATAAATAAATGAATACACTCATTGTCTATTATCAAGGTCAGCGCAGCTACATCATGTCAGCACCAACATGACGTTGCCGTGGCAACCGAGCGCTGTAGACGGCGTGAAAAAGGAGGATTCGCACAGAGGGAGAGAAGTTTGCGGTTGGAGTCACATCTTATCGTTTAACCCACATTATCTGTTTTCTGTCACGTACTCAACCTTTTCCACCTGACTTTCAGGCACAGCCGTTCCTAATCTTTTACCCACACTCAGGAAAACACACTCACACACACACACACACACACACACACACACACACACACACACACACGTGTGCAGCACTTACGGATAAGCAGGCGCAGTGTGTCGGGGCTTAGCCTGTTCTCAAGCTGACATTGTGTTGAGGTGAGGCGAGAGTGTTTCTCTGAAATCTTCATTGTTTTTTGTTTTTTTCCCTCCTGATGGGATTACCCCCAATTATTCCTTCTGTTTCTCCTCTCTCTTCCTTTTACTCTTCTCTCCTCCTCGTTTGTCATTTTTCCGTCTCTTTCTCGGGTGATGAATTCTCTGCATCATTATTTTGACTCGGAGCAGAAAGTGGGTAATGTGTAGGCTGATCTGCCACGCTGATTCATGCTATTTATTTCAATTTGTAGTGACACACACACACACACACACATTCCCACAAGAGTCTATGGCCCGTCTGGGTGCGACATGTAATGACATTGTTTTTTTTTTTGTGATGGCGCCTGTTAATTAGTGAGAGTGACGGTTAAAACAAAAGAGACGGAGATAAACAGGAGAGAGTAAACAAGGAAGCAAGTCGTAGAAAACTAATTATCTGCTAAATCCAATTCCATGCCAGCTTTGGCGTCTCCAGCCGAGATGTTACATATTTCTCTGCAGCATCGTGTCTTTGATGCGTGCTGGCAGACTTTGCAGTGACCACTCGGCAGGGCCGGCGTCCAGCGCTCGGAATTAGCAGAGCGAACGAAGGCCGTTCGGCTTTTGATGCCACATCCGCGTCTTTGTGACCAGAATAGCGTCGATCCCGCTGCTGGATCTCTGACAGGCCGCGGTGTATACCCACTGCTTCCTCAAACAGGACGGACGCAGGAACGATACCGATCCAGAATACTCGCTGGCAAACACACGCTCTGTAACTGTTGTCATGCGTGTTTGAATGCCAGCAAGATTTCAGTTAATTTTGTTGTTTCATCTGAGCTAAGCTTGAGTTTGGCATTGAACAAAACACATCATCTTATATGAAGACTGAGAGGGTAAAGTAGTATATCCCTCGATTTATGGGTCTCGCTGTGATCATTACAGCTTATCAGCCCCGGCCTCGATCCATACGGGTCATGCTGACAGTGTATCCGTTTCATTCGGCAGCCGCTGAACCCATAGCGGTGCTGTTTATCGGGCCTGGGATTATCCAGATTTATTCCTGCCAATATCCTTTGAAAGTGGGCCAGTTTCATGGATTTGTGTGTTTTCTTTGGCACGTTGCTGGTTTACCTGCACCAAACTATATAAAAATCAATAGAACTGACATGCAGCGCGCAAAAGAGATTCATGCGGACACCTTTCTGCACAAGTTCAAGGTTGGGTCAGTCGTAGGCTAGCTGGATATTTAATCACCACAACGGAATATGTGTTTTAAATCCAAGATGCGGACATATAAGTCACAGTAAGTAAGCTGGCCAGAGGTCAAAGCTAAACTCTTAGGACACTGATAGTGTTTGTGTAGTTCTATAAAGATCACATACAGTGTGACCAACGATGGGGGAAACTGACACTGATATCCGTCCACGCCAAACGCAGCATAAACAAGGTTAAAAAGCAGCCGGCGCACCGTCACACGCTGAAGAAAACGGTTATAATCGAACCATAAGTGTTTGGTAGTTCTGAACCGTTTCCCATGCGGGCATCCAGAACTCAGAGGACTCAGGTGTGAAGGGCGTCTCGGCCCCATGTGGCGCCGGCCCCTTACCGCTCAGACTCAAACTAATTTGTTCATCAGTCAATTTCACGACTTAATATCTGCTGCAGGTGGAGCTAAATTAGTCTTCAATGCAGCCAGTTTTCTGCCCGTGATGGCTCAATTTCGAGCCCTGCTCCCGGAGCCGGCACCCGGTGTTATAGCTGTACTCAAAGCGTAATGTGAAGTCGCTTTAATGTGGCTGTGTCCCAAACCTCAGCCGGAGTAATATACCTCTGCTCAGAGCCAAAGCCTCTCTCCCTCTCTCTCTTCTTGTTGCTTACTGTTTCACTTTTTAGTTGAGGAATTAGTTTGCGGCTGCAGTGACGCATAAACACATACAAACAGTATCAAATACACTGTATGTTTGTGTGTGTGTGCGTGCGTGTGTGAGATGAAACGGTCTGCTGGGATTGCGGAGGCCCAGAGGCACCATATGGTCCCCGTGTCGCTCGCAGACCCCTCTGTTCTCCTCTGTCTCTCTCTCTCTCTCTCTCTCTCTCTCTCTCTCTCTTCCTTCATCCCATCTTCTCCTCACTGTCTTGTCTTCCATCAGGCGTCTTTGATCTCACAGCTCTTTTCCTCCTCCTCTCCGCTCCCCGCTGTTTCCGTCTCTCCCTTTTGCTTCCTTTGTTTCACACTTTTCTGTCACGGACATTTTCAGTCTCCACCTTCAGTTTGCGCTTTTCTCTCAGTTGTCTCTGTCACTTCACTCTTTTGACCTCTTAATAGTTTTGTCAAAACTTTTTAAGAACGATTACGATACAACCCTTTCCTTACTTTCATTTCTTCTTTTCGAAAAGGTTTTTGCTAAACAATTTCTGAACTAAAGATGAGAAAAACAAATGGAATTAGGCAGACCTTCCAGGAGGAAAATATCTAATATTTGGCCCAATTTTGGATTTGTAAGCCCTAGCTGGAGGCTTTTCTGATCATTTTAAAATGTGAAATACATAAGTAGAGATGTTTCTTTGAGTATTAACTGCATATTAAATGAATAATATGGACCAAACTAAAGATTTAAGCTAAAGCTATGATTTTGTTACAGCTCAGTTTTTCTCTTTGATTCACAACCGATCATTAAAACATGGAGAAACTCCATCTCTTTAAGCCATAAAAGTTTCAATGAATTTTTAAAGAAAGATTTCTTAATCTTTATCTTTTGGAGCTTTCAGGGGATAAAAATCTAAAGCATTGTTGTATATATTCCCGGAGAGTGTTTGTAAAACACAATTTGGACCATTTTACTCCACATAAATTTATATTTATTGATCATTTGGCACAAAATGTTAGTATCAACACATGAGAGCAGCCCTGGAAGATCCGCTACATCCTTTCTGAGATGACACATCCTTCTTCATCCGACGTGAACCTCCATCACCTTTACCATTAGCAGGAATTATGGCGGGTACTTACTGACACTCTGCGACGGCGTGCGTGCCGTCATTTGTCTCGCTGATGTGTATTCTGTCACACTGAGAGATACGCTTGCTTCATCTCCTCGCGTCAGGAGTTTACGCTTTCAGAGTCCTGCAACATTTCCGTGGTTTAAAAGAAAAACGTGTTTTTGATTCCCTCCCATCGAGTCCAATTTCCAAATGAGCGTTTGATTGTCGGTACTGAAGTAATCTGACAGATTTTGTGGTTTTGTGGCTCAGAGTTGATAGGATGTCTTCCCCTTTTTGGCTCCTATTATATGCAACCTTCAGCGTGTTGTTTGTGTTTGTGGGAGTGTGTGTGTGTGTGTGTATGAGAGAGAGAGAGAGACAGCATGTGAGTAGTTACAGCAGAGATCAGAGAGCTTCTGAGCTCTGTGAGGGGAATACAGAGAAGCTTTGAGGAAGCGAAGGGAAGGCAGGGAAAACACCTGTTATAAAATGCTTGGTAATATTTGCAGTATGCGGTCTGTGTCAATAAAACGCATCGAGCTGCAGACTGTGGTGGTACGGCCGTACTGAGGAGTTCTTCAATACAACATAAATGCAGGATTTTTTTTTTTTTTTAAATAAATGCATGAAATGCTACGAAAGGTGATCATTTGAGAGGATTAATAAGGCAAAAGATGGAGACCGAGCAGCGCAAAGGGAGGTCTATCTGGACTGAGAGGGTCTGTGTGGGTGTGTGGAGGTTCTGACTGATAGCGTTGCCCTGTTATTTAGAGTCCCCGGTGTTGCACAGCAGTTTGTGGGGGAGTTTTTTTTTTTTTTTTTTTTTTTGTCAGACACCTGGAAAATAATGATTCCCCAACAAGAGTTCTTCTGTGTTTTTTGTTCTCCAAACCTGCATTATGCAAGATGCGCTCACATGTGTGTGTTCATATCATATTCGGTGTAAATAATAAAGAGAAGGAGTGTTTCCATGTCTGATGGCTGAAGATGTGTCTGAAGGCTGTGTGAGGGCAGGATCTGTCCACGGCTTAGTCGGCATCAACACACACACACACGCGCACACACAGCTGTCCTATCTGTTGCTATGCCACCCGACCTCTGATGGATTTTTGTTTGGGCCGAGTGTACCACGGCTATGAGATGGGAAACGAAAGAAGGATTATGGGCTAAAAGACACCAGGAAACATGTCGGAGCACAGATGACAGAAATGAAAGGAAGCAGGCAGGATAAAGGGGTGAGAAAAAAAAGGTCAGCAAGACAGAAGCGTACAGTATGTGGGCCAAAATGAGCAAGAGGTTAAGACAAGAAAAGAAATAAGACAAATAATGTAAGTTTAACTCGGTAGGAAAGAGTCTTAAAAAAGAAAACAGAACAAGTAACATGCTGGTTCTCTGTCCTCTGCTCGCAGGCTGCTTTATTAGTACATACAGTAATGTGGCATTTCACAGTCACCGTGTGTGCGTGCGTGCGTGTGTGTGTTCGTTCACTCATGCTGGGCAAGCTAACATTAGCAGCTGTCATAACAGACAGTGCTCCTCCCTCTCTAGCAGGAGTTGAGAATAGAGCAGTCTGAGAGATTTTCTCATCTCCGTCTGTCTCCTCTCCTGAAATTTCGCCAACTCACCGGGTCTGGTCAGGTAGACGGCGGCGCCGGCGGCCACGGGCCGGCCGATGCCCCCTGGGGGGTGAGTGTGGAGGGGCATGACACAGAGCTCTGCAGCCTTCCTCTGTTGGAGGGGCGGGGCTTAGGAGGGGGTCACGCCGCCATGCCTGCAGCCTCCATCACGGTGGTGACTGTGGGGGGAAAAAATTCACCTGCAAACAGAGAGAAACGAGCGAATTTATCAATCTACTTATAACTATTGTAAGATCATCTCAGATTATCGGTGCAGGGGCGTCGTCGAACTCATACACACACACAGACACATTCCCATATATAGAAGTGGAGGCTAACGCCGCCAATACCTCAGTGACAAAGCCTCCCTACATACAGTTAGAGGGTATTTCCATGCCTGTGTTTGCACTTTTGCCCACTTGTGTGCGCACGTGTGTGTGTGTGCAAACATCACAAAGAGCCCCCCCATCCTCTGGTATTCCACTGGCATTAATAATACATGTGTGTGTCTTTGGTAGTTTACACAATCGGTTCGCCTTTAACGCAGACGGACCCCCGACCGCCACCGTCTCGCACGGAGAGCGGCTGAGATGAGGAAGGGAAAGACACCAAGGTCAAGAAGGAATGGAAAATTGGAAAATTAAAGGTTCATTCATGGTCTACATATATGTGTGAGAGAAGAAGAAGGAGAGGAGGGAGGTCGTTTCTAAGTAATGAGGCACTAATGTTGACGCGGAGAGGGAAGCAGGGCTGGTCTGTGAGGCCATTTTCCATGGCTAACACTTATCATACGCCATTAAAGTCAACACTGCGCCCGTGATTACTGCTGCTGCTGCGTAGTTTATTGACGGATTCACTCTTTCTTTCACAAAACAGTACTGTTTGCTGTAGACAACAAAGTTGAAACACCGCTTGTTTTAATTATATATGCAATTATTCTTTCAATACTTCAGTGATTTTGCTGTCAGTGTGAATTCAGAAGACTCTCAAGTGTCATAACATCATTACTCGTCAGTTATCGTTGGTTTTTCAGCATCAATTAAACAGATTGATTCATCAGAACGTGCGCGTGAAACCTCTCTCCCTTCTTTAAACAACTTGAATGGCAATCTGTCTCTAATTACAGCATTGTAATGAAACAAATCCCACATGCTTTGAAAAATAAAAGGCATGAGTCGTCTGCGTCGCCTGTGAGTCATCGCAGCGAAAATGGATTTCACGAGAGGAAAGCTGGTGGTGCGTTGTGGCTGATGCACCCTGTTGACTCGCACCCCCTGGGCCAATCCGCGTGTTATTGAAAATACTAGATATCCCTGTTTTTGTTTTTGTTTGTTTTTTTTTTTTGCGCTAGAATCATCTGAACCCAGTCAGCAGTGAGTGAATTAGCCATGGATCAGATTATCCTCGTTTGCTGTCATTGTGGGGGGTTAATGAAGAGGCAGGACTGCAGACGAAGCGGTATGGAAACAAGATAGAAGGCAAGTGAGCAGAGAAGTTAGGAAAGCTGTGGTGAAAGGATAAAAGGGAAAAATACGAGACAGGTGGGAATCACCAGAAGGAAAAGGATGTATAATTTTTTTTTTTTTTTTTAAAAGTGCAGCAGTGTAAACAGAGGCCACATTGAAATTCTCCTCCACAACCCATCCAGTGTGTTGTATGTGTCCATTCAGTGTGTGTATGTGTGCCCCAGTGGTGCTGTTTGTGTTATTATCGTTATTAGTACTCGCCAGACGCCGGGCAAAACATAAAGCACTTGTCTAATCTCCCAGCTCTCCCGGCTCGTTCTTTATGCTCCGTCTTCATATCGAGCCGTCTTGCCCCCTCCTATCTGCTCCGGCGCTCGTTCATCTGTCTCCCCATCGTTTCTCTCTCCTCGTGACCTTGCTGTATCAATATTCAGGGCTCCTTTTCTCTCTCCGGCTCGTCTCCGTCACTCACTCTGCCTCCCTGCTCTCGGTCCCTTTTCTCTCCGCCGACAAAGGAGCAGAAGCCCGTACCGAGGATATTCAGCAGATGGATTTCCTGCATGTGATTAAAGTCACATTAGCCAAGCTCTGCTGGGAAATTTCAGTTGTTCTTTTTCAAATGAGCACATGAGCTTCATTTGAAAAATTCAGAAGCGCAGAGAAGAAATTAGAGGGAACGCAAGGAAATTGGACGGATCCCTCACGCTGGTTTAAAGTATCACGCTACACATGTTTTCTGTTTCAGTTCCCTGGGTGGCGAGAATTTATTTTGAGGCTCAATCGGTTGCACTATGCGTGGAAAGATTAACAAGGCCGGACGGCTTCTGGACTAACAGCTTATTTTGGACGCCATGCGAGGGCCACTCGAGAAAGCGGTCTCATAAAATTAATTAAGACTTTGAAGTCTTGGTCTCTGCGGTCCTGTGAGTGAGTGACCCGGTGCAATTAAAAGCTGCTGCATGCAGCGGCGTTTTGGCCGTTTCCGATTGAAGCAGCAGCCCGGCGATGTCCTGTGGAGTTTAATCTGTGGCTCTGTGGCCTGATGTCCAGAGGTGAGGTCAGTTTGAGGACAGCTGTGGCTCCATCCAGACGTCTTGACACTTAATATTTAATATCGTTGAAGATCCAAGATATCAGTATAACTGAGACAAGAAATTCTTCAAATAACAACAGAAATTGATTCTTATCGAACTGGATCTTATTAAAATCACCTGTCTGGTCCAGTCCGACTGCTTTTGTATTCATATTGGCTATTTATCTGAACGGTTTTGGAAATATTCCAGTTTAACTTAAAGCAGTGTGTTATTTCACCATTGAAAGAATAAAACCATTATCGTTTCAAACTTGCTTAATCATTTCAGAATTTCTATACATTTGCAGTCAAACACTGGCTGGTATTCATTGGTCTCCTGTTCACACCTCATTAACTTACAGTTGCAACACAGATGAGAAAGAAATGGAGAAAGGGCGTAATGAATATTATATATTGTTAAAAAAAAACTGAATATCAAACTATTGGGAAGCAGATAGTATCAGGAATGCGTGCATGTGTCTCTAAAACTATAAAATTCTGTTACAGTGACCTTCATAAAGTATGTAGATAGATAAGTTTGTATTTTAGCCTGCATAGCATCACCTGCCAAACTGTCCCTGTATGCAAAACCAGGCTGGATCTGTCACTCAAGTGATAAACTGCAGCTGCAACAGGAGTTCATCTCAGCAGCTGCGTGCCGCTGCTCACCCACTACTTCCCATCATGTTGATTAGGTGACCTGGTGCTAAACCTGCTCGTCAAGCTATTCTCAGCGAGCTTTTTATGACCCGGACACAGGGACGGGCAAAATTTAGACGCCCATATGTACACTTGAGTTTAAACACGCGCCCACGGACCTGGAGGCCAGAGTTGACCTTGCATGTTGGGACATCAAATAAAAATGGCTTTACATCTGTTCTTTGTGTATTTTGTGTTCAGGCCTTCGCCGTCTGCTTCCTGTCACCTCAACAATGTGTAACAAGCAGTGTGGGCACGATTACTGCAGGTATATTACAGCTTCGCAACAGCTGGATAATGTACAACGCAGCCATTTAGTGTTGCGCTGGAGTTACATCAGGCAATCATTCATAGATCACTTCCTTCCCACATCGGAGTTTCTACTACAGGACGGCTAAACTACCTCCGCGAAGAGGCTGAAATCCTCCTGCGCTGAAGAGAGAGCAGTGTGTGTGTATGCATATTGTATGTGTCCATATCTTCCTGAATTCGCTCACTTGAGCCCATTTTTCACAGTGTTCACCCTTCTTGTCGTTGGCCTGTGTTGCTCAGTATGGCTCAAAACTTGTCCAATTTGCCCTCAGATTGAAAGGACCCGGTTCAACTAAAGGTTAACTCTCAGTAACGCGCACGAAAACAAAAAGGCGAATTAGATAAAAGCCTTTGCAAATGAAACAGCAGAGTGGAGACGTGTTCATAAATTTGTGTTTGTTACAGCGTCGGGTGCTAACAAAGACGGAGAGAGGCAGCCGAGCTCCCTAAATCAATTTTTAATGGCTTTTCTTACACAGGAGAGGGGAGAGATTGGGGCGGCAAACACACACACACACACACACACACACGCACACACCTAAGCACGAGCCTGCAAGCTTGACAGATGGACATATGTGTTGACAGGCACATGGCGCAACACATGCATGTTTACAGAAACACACATTTCAGTGTGGATTCTAAACTGTAAATTAGTTGAGTAGTTTTTGCCCTGATGTGTCAATATTGTGAGCAACATAATCACATTGATAGTACTCAAAAAAAATCTATCTCTTTCTTAAAAAAAAAAACCCCAAAAGGACATAAGAGTGAAGAGCCTTCACACCCACCGTGCCGAGGTTTAATGGCAGTGCTGCCAGCTCATCTTCCTCCCATCACACTTTCTAAAACAGGGTTAGAGTGTTATGCAGCATGTGAAAACACACACACTATCACCTCGTGGCATCAGCTGGAGAAGCAAGGACATGATTAGATGGTCGCTATCAAGGTCGAGGAGAGAAGTAGCACCAAAGTGTCTCAGTAGTCGGTGATTACTGTGCACATTCCAGTTTTGTGTCAGTGTTTGTTGCCACTGCACAGACTGCCCCGATCTGCTCAGGGTTCAGCAAAATAACGACCAAAGAAACCTGCTTCAAAATGTTTCTGAAGAATCAAAAAGATCAGATAGTTTAAGTCATAAATCTTTCACACGTGAGGCCTCTTAAAAGTTTAATGGCAGATATGTGTGTCATTTCGACCTGCAGAGCTAACAGGCAGAACTTTTTTGGACGAGTTCTGAATACATCATGCAATTTTTAAAGCCTCTGTTGTTACCTCCAGCATGTTTACAGTAGCTGCAGACATATTCTGAAGACTTGCTGTGAATGAACTGCTCTCAATCTGTGCAAAAATTAGAGATCTTATTACCTTTATATGTGGCTGTTCTCCTACTTGGGTATTTTTTCAAATTGCTGTTCATTTTTAGGTATTCCATCAAACAGTTTACCCCAAAAATAACAAGAATTCATTGCTCTCATGCTCTTGTTTTCTTGTCTACCTTTGCAAGCTTTCAGCCAGAGCTGAAACATGCTGATTAATGTGCTCGCCGTGTTTGTTGTTCTTGTCCAGACAACAGCCCGAGGGCTGACATTTCCAGCATCCCCGTCCTCAAAACATGCACCTCCGTCCCCGTTAGAAATGCCTAATTACCTTTTGAAAAATTCAGTTTCTGCCTGCACTCCACTTTGCATAGCAATGCCAAAACAATGATGATTCCAGCCAGGATGCGGCATTAGGAGGATTTACGCGTGGAAAACTAACACCACCAACAGACTTACCTTTTGACCAAATGTTCTTAGACGGCACCAGCTCTATAGCTTTCTGCCATCAGGTGTCCCCTGAAAAAATAATTTTTGGGAAAAAAAAAAAAAAAAAAAAAATCAAAAAGAGGAGAAACTGTCACCCTCTTGGTTCAAGAAATCCATATATTCGAGATCCTGGTCAGACCAATAACACGAGAATAATCCGTCTTTCTATAGAGACAATCCCCCCCAGCTTCTCTTCAACCCACCAGTGAATTGAGGAAAAAGAGGGCTTGTGTTGGAAAAAAAAAAAGAAAAAAGAGGGATTGTAGGAGGAAAAATGAGGTGAAGAGAGGCTTAGAGAAACAAGAGGAGGGAAGAGAGGATAAGGTCCTTAGAGGGAGAGGGATGGAGATGGTTAATCCTTTTCCTCGGATCTATTCCCTATATGAATGATACGTCCAGCGCCGTCCTGCCCGTTGGCTCGTGCGCTGCCGTGTGTCTGAGAGGCGTGAGTGTGCGTGGAGAGGAGAGAGACGGAGCGTCTGAGAGCGAGAGAGAGAGAGAGAGAGAGAGGGGAGAGCGCTCGCTCGCTGCCGTCATGCGCTACCCCTTCTGTGTGTGTCACTATGTTTGTGATTCCTGCACTCAGCACGCTTCAGTGTGTGTGTGTGCATGCGCGCGCATGTGTGTTTATCCACGCGTACGCACTTGAGGGCTGTCTTTCCAGTGTGTCTTTGTGTGTGTTGTTGCCCCCCCCCTCCTCTCCTTCTTCTTCTTTTTTTTTCCATATGTGTGTGCAGTCGTGCATGTGGCAGGAGAATACATGTGCATATGTGTGTGTGTGTGTGTGTGTGTGTGTGTGTGTGTGTGTGTGTGCCTTGTCAAATATAGTAACATTAGTGTATGCTGCCTCTGTCTGCCTCGCAGCTCTCCCACAGTGACAGAGAGGATGAGGGAGGTGGAATACAGAGGGAGAGATGATATGAAACAGTGAAAGCCAAAAGGGAGATAAGGAAAAAATGCAGAAAGTAGAGAGGGAAGCGGAGGCTGGTCCGAAAAAGGAAAGAAAAAAAAAAGGGTGGAATGGAGGAAAACGACAGAGTGTGATGAGGTTGATGTAAGAGGGACAGAAGGAGAGATGAAGGGAGGGAGGGGGGAGGGATCAGCTGATTTCAGTGAAGATGAGAATCTCCCTCTGCCACATGGGCTTTTCTCTTCCCTGGATTTTTTTTTTTTTTTTTTTTTTCTCTCTCCTCACGTCTTCCTCATTCGGCTTTCATTTCCATTCGATTCCCTGTGGCAGCTCTTGTAGCGTTTGGCTCGGTGTGTGTGTGGCATGTATTTGTGCATATGGCTGTGGATGCACAGGTTTTACAGTGTGGACGCTTGTATTATTCACAGTGCAAGGACAGAAATGGGATTCTCGCAAGATGGGGATAAATCCTCTGCTAATTTTTCGTGGAAATAGAAGTTGTGGTGTGTGTGAGGAGCTATGAACCAGTGGGGGGGACTGTGTGTGTTTGCACACAGCATATAATTACTTGGCTGCCTCCTTACATGGACTGAATCATAGCAGACACACACACACACACCACATGCACATTGTGCTGTTAATGAGCATGTGAATCAGTTGGCGGCGTCTAAATGAGAGACTGTTGGTTCCCATAAGGAACTGAACCAGAACTTTTCACCAGCCAAGCATCCTCTCCCGTTCTCTCTCTCGGTTCATCGACGACGTCAAGAAAAGCCTTTTGTGATCCAGGTGGCACTCACGCCGTGTGTGTTTTCACGGGATTGCAGGCTTTGTCAGACCGTTGCACATTTATGGCGTTACCCAAGTCGATATGGCGAGAATGCGGCCCGTCCGTCAACCAAACAACTGACATTTAAGGTCCTGCTGAGGTGTCCTTGAGCTATACATCAATCGCTGGACCCTGCCAGCTCTGAGGCCGTTGGAGCACAGCTGATCTTAACCTCTGACCTTTCTGGGAAAAGTGGGATGAAAGGAAAATTGATGTCGCATCACCTTGAGGCGGCCGTTGCCGATGCTGTTGTATTGGACACATTGGTAAATATCAGAGGTCTTTCTGTGACGTGAACGGCAGGAAATTCTCAAGTCAAACATGAACTTTGTTGTCAGAACTGATTCTCTGTGCAATGTGTCAAAACCTCGTGTTGAGCAGGTTTCTTTTTAACTGAGTCTACAGTTGTTCTCAGCTCCCTCTCAGCTTATTGTTTTGTTATTGCATCTCTTCAGCTTCTATCAACTGGACGAGAATCTATTTTCTGTCAAACTCTCCTGTAAGATGAACATATTGAGGAATTTTTTCTTCGGTTTTCTTCACTGTGAACCGAACTAAACACTGTTTGGTCATTATTTCATTGTGAATAAAAGCAGGTAAACAAACTGGATGCTTTATTAAACTGAGTAGAGTGAAGTGGAAAAAACTGAGCAGCCAAACACGGATTAATTATTAAATTATGCTTTGAATACAGTGATATAATCAAGCCGTTCTTTCCCTGCAGTAACTTCTGTACTGTACACTTCCCCAGGTTCGCATACATCACTATTTGTTGCCAGATCCAAATACCTGCGCAGGCTTGTTCAAACATGGCACCGGTCAGCTGTCCAACAGACAAATATACAACACGGAGACGAGTTCCGTGGTTTCCCCTCCAAATGTGGGCACCGTGCTGGATTTATGTCATGAATGTAGCTCCTGGCAAACAGAAACCTATTCTGAGCTGCCAGGAGCTCTGTTGGTGCTGGCTATAGGAAACACTCTTAAATGGAAGATGATTGGCAAGAATAACGGAGCAGAACAGCGAAGGGGGAATATGAAGCTTTATTTTGCTGTTTATAATAACTGAAAGACATTTTGAAGTTGAACGAATGTCTGCTCTTGTAAAGGATCTGCATGTGTATATCACTTTGTGTGTGTGTGTGTGTGTGTGTATATTGGTGTGTCAGAAACTGGAGCGCATGCTACACATTTGGGATATATTTAAGGGTCAAGTTGTAGTTTTACGGTTCAGGTTACACTGGGGTCAAGGTCAGAATTAGGCTAAGGGTGTTAAACATGGCCTGTCATAGTCTACATTTCAGCTAGTTGAAGGTTTTTGCATTCAGCACCAATTAAAGCAATTAAAGCTTCCAAATTCCTTTTTTCTCTCGAAGCAGGCCTGATTAGGTTTGTTTCTAAGGATAATTTTGTAATAACATGCATGGCAAAGGCTGCAGAGTGGATTTCAGAAAGAATTTTAATTTCTTTTTTTGGCAGATTTTATACAGTTAAAGATGGGCGTACTCAAATACTGTGGTTCATTTTTAGTTGGAACAAAATTTTGACAGCATGTGCCATAAAACAGAAGATGTGCTTTTTAATATTTCATAGTAGTTTGCACCCAAAAATGTTTGAACTTGTTTTTTTTCTTTGTAAATGCACATTTTTTTTTTTTTTTTTTTTTTAGTTTTTGGAAAAAGATATTAGATAATTGTAGTTAATGATATTCTCATACTTCTTAGCTGACTCATACACACACTGGGTGTGTGTATATGTGTGTGTGTGTTATTCCAAAGCAGTAATTAGCCCTCTAATTAATCGCCGGCCTCCCCTCCAGATTGGAGGGGTCAGTGACCGGGGTCTGTTGGTTTGAGCTGCAGAGAATTCAGAGGCCATTAAAACTGAAACTCATGCACTGTCAGAACTACTTATATTTGTTCGTTAATGTTGATTATCAGCACTTAAAGTCACAATTGTCATTCACAACTTCAAGTGCAAGTGGTTGTCTTTTTTGTATCCACCTCTACATTTCTTATCCGATGTCGCACAAACAAGCCATCATTCTTATGTCTATTCTTTCTTTAATAAAACCAAGCGCACTCTGCTGAGCTCCAGGCTTTCTTCTCATGATCGCCAAGAGAATAGCTTATCATCCAGATGAGAAACTGCTTTCATATAAGTAGGGAGCTTTGAGACCCAGCGGGTCTCGTATCTCGGTGCTCCGCTCAAAATTCAGGTTGTCTTCAAACCTGACTTTGTTTTTAAGGTGACCTTTCAGCTCGCAGCAGATGAAATGACAGCTGTCTGTGATGTAACCGCGCAGCAACAGAGGAGGAGACAGAAAAATCTTCCGTGCACCGGATCCGTCTCCATCCACAGGTCCATGCATTTGCTTCCCCTACGAAGAGGCGTAAGTGCCTTTTGTGTTTAACTCAATTATGTAAATCACTGACATCTTCACTCGGCCTGCTCCGCTTCCTCTCTGCACTGTGCTCTGCAGCCACCTTCCTCTGAGGCCCCGCTAATGCTCCGTCTGTGGAAGAAAGTTCTAGTTTGTGATCGAACCATGTGGCGACCTTTACCAAAGATGCACAGCTATAGAAATGATGCTGTCGCTCAGTGAAAAAGTGAATCCATTAAAGTTTAATTCCACGAATGGCATTGTGTAGACCGCGGCTGGCCGGTCCGCTTCATGGAGCCGTAATGAAACTTTCCGCGCTGATTGAGAAGACAAGATAAGAATACGCGGTAAGACTGATTCACTCGGTCGTCCAAGAGATTCGGCCACTTTTTTTTTGAGCCATTCGTGTGTCTGGCGAAGAGGCCCTCTGGCGTGGGAATCCATCCTGAGCGCCAGCCAGCAGCCCGGTCTGCCAAGGCGACTGTTCTGGCCAGTTCTGTTCCATCAACGATGCAGGAAATACGTGTTGTGAAAAGCGATTAGTGGCACTGGCTTCGAGCAAGAAAGTGTATTCTTTAACCTTTCCCTCCGGCTATTACGGTGCAACCGGGCATTTCTTCATCAGATGGATCAATTCCCCAGCTGCAGGAATATTAGTTTATTTATTGACCTGGTGCCGTGATTAAGCCCCTCCAGCACTTTTCTGTTCTCGGCCTCTAATATCGACGACTTGTGACTTCAAATCCAGTCTCCTGCATTCATTATAAGTTATAGACTCCTCCCTTTCTTCTCTTCCCCCCATCTTTACCTCTCTTTCTTATGTCTCTTCGCACTGAACCCCTTGCTCCCTTGCTCTGTAATTTACTGTGCTATTGGGGGAGTGTCAGTGAAGATGAATCGGTCCGGACCGCTGTATTAACATCGGGGCTGGCCAGACTCGTTTAGCGCCACCGCCATTGGAGCAAGTGACTTCAAAGCACGATCCATCTGTTTACACACACACACACAGACACACACACACAACAACTGAGGGTTCCCCAAGAGTCAAGCGGACCTCATCTCATTCATCGGCTTGTTCTCTCACCCTGAAATTGACCCGACAGTTTTATGGCCTTTTAGTCAATACAGTCAAATGAGGATTGCTCCAACGAGAATTCACCGTTCGAGGTATTGCTTTTCGACTGTTTTTTTTTTTATTCAGAGTGTGTTTGTGCTTTTTCGCTCCTTTGATGTGTTCAATTCCGATGCTACAACGCGTCATTTTTCACTTTTCCAGCTGCTTCCAGCGCTGAAACATTTGAGATGAAAGTCAATAAAATTGAACTGGGCTAAACGACGAACATCTATCACTTCACAAAATTAGGTTTTGCATACTAGATATTCAAAGTGAGTTTAGTTGGCCGAGTATGCATAAAAATGTGACTTTAAATTGCTCATAGGAGTGATTGAGTGTGATCGTCTATCAATATGTGTCTTGGCTGGTGATGCGGGTTAAACTCCAGCTGGCCGCAACATTTGAGTTGTATAGAAAAATGAACCCTTGTGATCAAATAATGCCTGACTCAGTCTTTCCCTTGAAGCGTTGTCTTGTCTTGCTGCAGCTAAATTAACGTGGATAGCATCAGCAGCGATACGATGAGACTAACAAGCGCTTTCTCCACACCCACAGAAGATTATACACTCCTCTTGTCAGGCGCTGAGTGAAATGTCTTATGACAATTAATCTCAACTTGATTAAACTGTGGAGTGTTGCTCGGATCGCACTGTTCGTTTTTGAACTGTTAAAAGGAAAACGTGCCATCCCTGCTTATCAATTATGTACAAAGTTTAAGGTTGTGACGCATTGGCAGTCTTATTCATTGGGTTTTCAAAAGAGCATTTTCTGATCTAAATGAAAAAAATAACTGAAATCTTTCATTTCGTGGTCTAGCTTGTGGGGACGAGACATGCTTCAGAGCCGGCTTCATTTGCTGAATGTCACCGCCGACATGCTCCATCACTGCGGGATAAATTAAGTGGTACAGTTGAGGGATTATGAAGCATTTCAGGTCCGCGCGCGCTCCGACTCTCACAAACACGCACGCTCGCGTAAAGTTTATCCTCTTGGTGAGTCTCATTAATTTGGCCGAGTCGATTTGTTTTGAGAGGCGTCGGATTCATCACGGCGAGACAGATGGTAGAGAGGGATTTCCTAGAGGAGGGAAAGAGCGGTGAGACAACAAGAGAGAGAGAGAGAGATGTGTCAGGCTGAAAGAGGATGAGGGTGAGACGGCGCAAACAAGAGAAACGAGGAGGGTGAAGAGCAGGTGAGAGCAGGAGAAATCACCAAAGAGGAGCGAGGAAGAGACAGAGAGAGAGAGAGAGAGAGAGAGGCATGCAACAAGGGAGAAAAATAAGGACGGTGTTGAAAAAGGGGGAGAGATTGTTAGGAGATAAATGAGGGAGAGGTGAGCGAATGCCATCTGTCTTCTTAGACAGAGACAGAAAAGCCAGGATTAAAGAACAGGAGCAAGACAGTGAAGTTAAAAACAGTCTTTTTGTGTTGCCAGGTGAATCCAGTTATGCACCGTTCATTAAATCTGGCTGTTTAACCTGCGATGAAGGAAATACAGTCCATTCACACCTGATGTTGAAAAGCATTATGCAAATTTTGGGGTTGAGTTTTTTTTAGACTTTATTCCTGTTAATGCATTCTCTCCTTCACTAACATACTGTCATTGTCATTCTTATATAAAATGAGGATTTTACCAAATGCCATAACTTGCATTATTAATGATTAGGAACCGTGTGTTGAAAACAACTCTGATGTTATTTCCTACAAAGCAGTCCACCATTCCCTAAAGAGTTGGACTGTCCCTTTAGAAATTCATTCACTCAAGATAATGCCATCATTAAATTTGTCTAGGTAATGAAGAAAGGTCATCACATCTAAAAGAACACATGCACCCAGTCCCCACTCGATCCCCTTTCACATTATAAAAGATTGAGTAGGTAATTGAATTTCACACCAAATTAGCTCCTCAAAATGTCACAACTTTAATTTCTCTTTAAAGAGTAGCGGAAAGGGCCTTTTATGAGCACAAACCGCCATGTAAACATTGACAAGAGGAGAAAGTCCTCAGCAGTTTGCCTCCGCTCGGTCTTTTTTCTTTCTCCTGCGCACACACAGGAACATGTTTTTCCCTGTCTCTCCACTATGAATGATTTAGTGAGCGTGCCTCCAACGGGTCCGCTCGAGAAGGCTGTAAAACTAGGTTAAGTTAAGGTAGGCTCTGCTGACTTGGACGGTCCACGCATATAACCAATGTCAACACCGTTTGTTTAACATTTTACAGACATGGGATGTGCGTTTTACACACCGCTTCTTCTATTCTGCCACCTTTAAGATAAGATGCAACACTGTATTACATCTGTTTTTCTTTCTTAATATTCATCATTCATGTTCTGGTTCTTTCTGTGTAGAGAACACACTACCTGCTTCTTGGGTTACTCAGCACAAACTTCGAGCTTTGACTCCCAAATCTCATTTCTTTGAACCATGTCGTCACCATTTTCACTATTTTAATTAAAAATATTTCACACGGCGCGGGCTGTGTGTGTGTGTGTACGTGTATGTGTGTGCTTCTGTTTGTATTCATGACGGGTGAGAAGTTGTGCATGCGTGACAAAGTGAGAGACACTTCTCGAAAGACAGATTATGGAGAGAAAGAGAGAAAGAAGGGAGGGAGGGAGGGAGGGAGGTTGAGTCATCCTCCGTTTGTCCAATCGCCGCTCTCTGCCTGTTGCTTTGGTAACGTGATGTCAGTGCAGCCTCCGGCAACTCCTCTGAGGCTGCTGAGCATCAGTACAGAGGTGTGTGTGTGTGTGTGTGTGTGTGTGTGTGTCTCACACACTCTATAACACAAAAACCTTCAAGAATTCTCACACGTAACAATAAAAACACCAGTTTTACACAGAATCCTGTTCTTACGATTACTTCCTCAGTGTGGGAAAAGTTTGGTAGAAGTGCACGTTTAAATTAATTTTTTTTTTCTCCACTTTTCTGGCCTCTTCGTTTGTGGACACATGCCGTGAGCGTGGGCAAGCGTTCTCTGTCAGACGTCAAGGATTTCTATTCAAACCGATCGTCAAAATCAACCGTGGCTAAACTTTTTCTTCTTTTTTTTTTTTTTTTTTTTTTTTTTTTGCCAGATTTTCAATAACTTTTTTTTTTTTTTTTTTAACAGGCTGAAATGAAGTTTGTTGCCTGGCAACATCGTTTTATTGAACACTGCATCAGAAAGTGGTAGAATCGGCCCTCAGCTTTAGTGATCGCTGCTGCTTTTTGGGAGTCATTTTTGTATCCGAGTTCAAAGGTTATTTATTTAGCTCCGTGCGTGGAGATTTCTTTTTCTCTTTTTTACATATTTGTCAGAGCCGGCGAAACCTTGAAAAAGTACGTGGGATGATGGGACATTTTAGTGAGTGAGTGAGTGAGTGATTTTTGAAGAATAACTCCCAAACATGGCAGGCAGAGGCGCTCTGAGGTCGGCGGCTTCACTCTGAGCACTAAATCATCTCTCCGCTGCATCAACCTCGATTAAACTTGATTAAATATTTACAGGAAGATTACGGAGGTTATCGAATTACCGCTGAGCTGACATTTTTTAGTAATTCCCAGTTAGCATTTAACGGCATTACGCATGAAGTTTTTTTTTTAATGGATTATCCGTGCAGTAAACAGAGCTGAACAAATAAGCAACACGGTCACTGTTTCCCTGATAATATCCTTTTAAGTGTGACTAATTGAAAAAACTTTCTAGAAAGGTCCTTTTCTAGTGAGAAACTTAGAAATTTTGTGATATGAAGAATCAATAACTAATAAATAATTTCCCAGCAGGAAAGAAGATAATGTTATTAGAATCGTTAAAAATAATCCCCTTTCTGCCCCTCTATCTCTTGTCCTTTTTTTAATTCTGCACTGTCCTCTTTGTTAACTTTCCTGCAGTTCGTATTTCCCCTCTCGTGTTCGTTAACGGCAATAATTTGTGCAAATAAACGAAAGCCAGACCTAATTATAGAGAAGCATGAATAAGGATGAGGCCTTTGGAAGTGTTAATGGTCGCTGATTAGGCTGCAAAGCAGGAGAGGTGAAACATTTATTAAAAAAAAAAGAAGGAGAAAAGTCTTTTTTGAGCTGCCTTTGACTGGGTTCCATCACACTCATGAGTGTTTGACGTTTCTCGATAAAAACTGTAATTATGTTTTCTGTGCGTTTGTGAGGGAGACGGAACACAAGCGTCATTTCTTTGTGAGAAAGCTATCATTTGTCTGCTTGTTTTCGTCGCTGCGGTACAGGAAAGAGCGAGACGCCAGAAGACGAGCGCGCGGCACTCGTTCAGATACGCAGCAATCTCGCCGTCCAGAGTCCACTGAGACGAAAAAAACAACTTCAAATGAGGCTCAAAGGCACGGCGGAACAGCCTGTAAATGTACTTTATGTGTCTCACACATGAGAGGAGCGCTTTCATTTCAATATGTTAAAAACAAACCACTACGAAACGGCGAGATCAAGTGAACTCGATGAAGGATTTTGGGTTAATAGTGAAGCAGCAGCGTCCAGAGAGAGAAGAAAACTACACAAGTGAACCACATTAAAAAAACATGATTAAAAGAAAATCTGCATGAGGAGATTAAGGTTGTGGGCAGCACCGTGCATTGCTGTTTCAAGTAAATATGTTTCTTTGCTCCTTGACAGAGATTCTCTGTTGGGATTTTAATGTTCTTCTGGGCAGTATAAGGATTCTTTTTTTTTTTTCAAACATCTTTCCCTCATTTCTCAACTCTCACCAATATGGAGGCAGGTGCGTCTGTGATCCTAATATGGATGAACAATCAATGAATATTGATTGATGGATAGGTTAAAGATTGTAATTTCAGGGTTAAAATGATTTTTTTTTGCCATTTCTGTTTGACTCCAAAAGGATTAATCTCAATATTTTATTATTATCGTTCACCTTCTTCTTGATTTTACACATTTTTGACTTTAACATGTTGACTTTTTCCTGCAAATGCAAACTAAATCTTCCCACCGCGCATCTCCTGCTCATAATACGAGCCTCGCTCGCTGCTGCAAACGCACAAAAATAAACCAAAACTCTAAAAGTACCTCAACTTTTAGTTTTTGTGAGTTTTTTTTAAAGTAGTTACAGGTTTGACTTTTAAATTGGCCGGTAGCTTTCACACTAGCATTATAATTTCTTCTTCCATCCCTATATTTTCTCCTTCTTTTCACACCGTCCCTATATTTTCTGCTTTGCACCTCCCACCTCCACTGCTGTTGTTGTGTGCACACCCAGCCCGACACACACACACACACACACACACACACCCAAACACACACACACACATATACATGAAAAGAATGAGAAATGCATCTGATCCCCCCTCTCCATGCTCTGTTATTAATAGTCACGCTTCACTTTCCAGCTCATAACATTATTAAAAATCAATTCATCCATTCACTGTCCTGCCGTCCCCCTCCGTCCTCTTCATCCCTCTTCATTGTCTCTCTACCTTTGCCCCCTGACTCCATTCCATCAATTAATCTCGTCCTTTAATTATCGCGTCGGTCCTCGGTTGACAGCCTCTCAGATTAGTTTTCTGTCCGTCGTGCCGGCGACCGCCCTTGGTTTGCTGTTCTTGTGTATTTGTGCGTGAAAGAAAAAAGGAGAAAATGGACCTCCTCGCTAGTGGCCTTGCTTTCATTGTGCCCTCTGTGCCGGGAGACTTTGTGCCATTGTGCCGGTTTAACTGATTGTTTGTTTGCGCGTTCCTTATATATTTAGCCTCAGCTCCGGAGTCTTAAGGGAACCGTCGGCACGAGCTCTGCCGAGCGGCCGTTTAGCCGGAGCAGACGACCTGAGCCACCGCGAACCACACGCATACAGAAACACATTAAACCCAGCGTGTGAAAACTACTCAGCCGAACTCAGTCTGAACAGCAGCAGCTCATTTATTGCCAATTAACTGATAAAACTCGCTGTTGTTGAGAATTTACTGGTCTTTGATGAGGGTTAGGTGTAGAAACTCAGCTTTTTAAGATCAGGGAAAGGTGGTTTAAGGTAATCAGAGCTATGTCGTTATAGTCATTAAAAGTAGCTGCTGTTAAATTAAACCAGGCTGATTTCAGACAGAACACTGCTCTTGTTATGGTTTTTTTTTTTTGTAGCCCCTTTTCAGTGACTAAAGCTCATTTCTACTAGACATCCAATAAGCACACTCTTCTTTTGAGTTGTTAACTGTGTTTGAATAACCCAATAGTGAGTTATTTTCAAGCAGATGCTCTCTGTTTCTTCATTAGAGACATTAAGTGGAAAAGTTGACTCTTTTTAATCTGATTGTTTGTTATAATGATTTATAAAGGAGTGTTTATTATCGAAAAAGGGTGGCAGCTGGAGGCTGTGTCACAGGAAGGTTTCAATAAAGGTAAAATCAGGGCTGTGGCGAAGTGAGTGGGTATGGTGGCCGCACTTTTCATTTCGGTCACGACTCCCAAAGAAGAGGCGTTAAAGTATTCCAGGAGTGTTTGCATAGCTCCGCAGGGAGTCCATCTGGCCCAGGTGATTTATTGTTTTGGTATTTTACTAAAGGCTGAAGTTCTGAATCGTGAGGCTCCCTTAAAATGTTATATTCGATGAACAAACAGTGCTGCTGCTGACATTTCAGAGTGCTTTAACCAGGTATACATTTCAACTATTATATGGATATAAAAGATAAAAGTTAAAGGTTCTGGCAAAACTATTCAATGCTTGTTTTATTTCATGGTGACTCCACTCTAAGATGGTCCAGCTGGTTCCATAGTTTCTGTTCTTCTCTTCTGGGCTTTCGTTCCAGTCAGATTTGAGGTTTGGAGAATATCTATGCACCACTCTGCGCTTGGTATCACTCAAAAAGTTTTCCTGTCGTTTGACTTGAACTTCGGGTTAAACTTTCATCAAACTTTTACTCCTGAAAACATAATTCAGCGATAAAAAGAAAAGGCCTTCATTTGTCACTTGGGTGTTACAGGCACAGTAAAAATAAAAAGAATTATTAGTCTAAGGGGAGGAATGCCAGAAGCATTCAGTTTTTTTTTTCTTCTTATTTGAGTTTTATTTAACAACACATTTCCAAGCAGATGTCAATAAATTTTATGGCCTTACCTCAGGAATAGCTCCCAGCCTGTAAAGTAAAGAAGCTACAAAAATGAAGAATGTCGTGGCATCGAGGGATATGCAGATGAGCTACAGCAATAATAAAACAAAAACAAAAACATTCAACAGAAAATATATAGGCACAGCTTTGTGACAACTGGCTCATAATTCAAGTCAGTGAAGTTTAATTCTGTTCTGTAATTCACTCTTGAGAGGACACTTTTAAAACATGGGGCGATTAAAATTTTCTTGAATATTGTTTAAAAAAAAAAAGACGGGGTGGAGTTTATCCATTGAGGATTGTGAATGTTGAACCAATATGTTAGACTATAATTTAAAGTTGAATCTAAAAAAACAAATAAATGACACAATCAGTGGGATTTCTGTCTTTTCTCGTGTCTTTCTTCTTTTTTTTTTAGCTGTCTGCTTTTATTACTGTACAAAACACACACAGGGCATAAATTCTGTGTAGCATAGACTTATTTATGAAATACAATAGAGACTCAGCCTGTAGTCTGTTTACCCGTGTCCTCAGGCCTTGTTTTCCTTCTTGCAGTCTCGCTCCAGTCATTCACGGTTCACATCCCTCGCTCCCTCCTCTCTCCGTCTCACCAGTGTAATAACCAATTAACCGAAGCTCTTTCTTGCTTAAGTTTCTTATTTATTTCTTCATTACATTTTTTTCTTCTTGTTGAACGCCACTCCGCTGTGATTGGCAGCTTGTGCTAATTGCACCTCAGACTGTGGTTTTACTCGACGCGCTCTCACACAAGGACATGCACACGCATACACACACACACATATCTCTGTAGAATGCATGCAAGGTCATGTATGTGTGCGGGTATGCAGTTGAATTGAATCTAATTATGTGTGTGCAGTGTGCACAGCCTGCACTGCACACATATAATTAGAAAAACATCTATTACTGGACAAAAAAAAAAATCACACAAACGCAGATTAGAAGGCTGGTTTTAATTAGATTTGGCCCATCAACCCTCATCTCAGAGTGGGGGAAAGAGGCAGATTATTGCTGCCCTCTATAATGGCCTTCCTACACTTTATCTAAGATTATTGCAGAGGTAGACGACTTCAAAGTCACCCCCACTTTTGACGAGAGACCCGAGAGAGGAATTTTAATTACGTCAACCACAACAAATCGTGAGTTTGATGAAATTTATGGCAAAAAAAAAAAAAAGGAAACGTATTAGTGCAATCTGCATAAACAAACAAATGACTTCCCAACCAGCTGAAGGCTTAATTTCAGCGTGCATGATTAATTATGCAGTAATTACAGCCATGGCTCAGCATCGCAACTGATTTTCAAGTAAATAGTCAAAATCCATCCTGCACAAGCGAGATACACTCGCACACGTTCTTTAAGGCGCTACATGTTTGAGACTAATGCTTATAAAATTCAGATTTCCATGAGGACGCATAGTTCATGATTTATTCTTAACTCCAGTGATTTATAATTCATCGCTTAATAGCATTTTACAGGCATAATTGAGGGGTACGTTCAGTTCTCTGACCACTGCAGCCTCTTCATCCTCAGATAGCTGCTGAATTAGATTAGTTTGTGATATTTCAAAGTACTGCAACTTGGATAAAAAAAAAAAAAATAATAAAAAAATCACATTTTCTTGATGTTCGCCGTGAATAATTGAGCAACGGCACCTAATTTCATGCAAATGTAAAGCAACAATGCCAGCATGTTTTTCTCTGTGATGTTTCTGTTCCTGGTGAGAAATCAATCAGTCAGTCAGTTTTTATTTGATTAGCACAAAATTGCAGAAAGAAACCCGAGCATTAGCCCCATGAAAGTGCAGAAAACACACACACACACACACAGATTGTGTGCTTGGGAAAACAGCTGGTGTATTACATTAAAATATAAATAACGATGGCAGATCAGGAAATAAGAGTTTTAATCAGTTCCACTAAAAACCGCAAATGATCATAAACGCATTTCAAATGTGGCGCCGCTTCCAGTTAAATTCACTTCTAAGCTTAAAAGCAATCATTTTGCATACATTATACATGCGTTCCCACTCTATATGTATGAGTGGAGGTGAGTGTGCACGGGCATATGTGTGTTTATATGTGTTTTTTTTTTTGTGCTGTTGCACCACTGAGACTTCCTCTGAATGGCTGAACAAAGCATGCTGGGAGGGGGGGAAAAAAAAAAAACGCTGAGTCTTTGATGCTAATATGAAGTGTCAGATCTTCCCTCGCAGAGTGTGTGTGTTTGTTGGGTGTGTGTGTGGGTGTATACAGTATGTGTGCAGCGAAAACTTATGCAATTACAGTTCCTATTCATGTTACCGCGGCGGCTAAAACGCTGACAGACACACAGCCCTAAGCTGACAGAAGCAATCACTCGGCCCACAGCGTGTGTGTGTGTGTGTGTGTGTGTGTGTGTGTGTGTGTGTGTGTGTGTGTGTGTGTGTGTGTGTGTGTGTTTGTGATACATGTACAAATGCACACTAATTCTCGGCTTAATGTTTTGTGACGGAAAGTGCTGTGTTGTAGGGGGAGAGGTTAGGGACGTGCGCACGCACGCGCAAACGCGCGCCGTCTAAGAACAGGAGGTTCACGCAGTGCGGGCGGGGCTCCGAAGGCCCGTTACTGCAAAGAGGATTTTCTGAAGTTGTGAAGACAGAGCGTCGCTCCTGGGCAGAGATATGCTCTCTCCCTGTGGGACTTTAATCAAGTCATTAACGTTCTGCCTTTTAAAGTACTCTAAGAAGAAGTTTTACTCGTTTTTTTTTTTTTTTTTTGTTTCTACTAGTAGTGAAGTCAGTAAAAATCCTTGTGTACCCAGACTGCTGCAGAGGCAGGAGGTGCAGGTCACTGTTCTCATCTCTACTTCAATACATCTCCGTCTCTTTACAAACTCAACTAAGCGGTCTCACCTTCAGATTCCTGCATCCGGGGAGCCGCGCACTGAAGAGTTGAGGTGGAGGTCAGCCAACTCATGCTCGCATGTCTTATCCTTTCAAACTTGCCAAATGGATTCGTATCGTCACATGTGCTGCAGCGGTTCGCACTGATGGAGACATAGATGGAAGCTACTTATTATCTGTGGTTTTTACTAAACTATCAAAAAGCATGACTTCAGCTTCCAGTTTCCAGCTTGCTCAGAACTAAATCTCCAAACCTGGATCACATTGACTATAACTGTTGTCTCTCTCTCTCTTTCTCTCTGCAGCCATCGGGGTGCAGATGACTCTGGAGGTTTTGGAGTCCAAACTGTGGTCTATTGCAGTGCAGGTATGTTTGTTCATTGTCTGTATGTCTTATGGATTTTCTGAAACAGCACTACAATAAATTGGATAAAAATGTAATACAAAAACCTGTACAAGTGTTTCCAACCATCAGTTTAACCTAAAAACACCCACTTCTGTTTTCCAGCTACACTGAAAAATATAAATCGCTATTATATCAGTCTTCTTCTTATCTCTTTAAATAAGTCATAAACGTCTGGCATTTCGGTGTCTGCTTATAAAACCTTTTCATTAGTGCATCATCACTCGGCTTTTCTTCTTGTCATGCTTTTGTTATTGCTCCCTTTAAATGATTGTGCTTCAGCTTCATTGTATACACGCTTGAATAAGACATTTGGATGTATTTTTTAATCATGGCGCTTATTAGGGCAGCGGGAGAACACTTGTGGAATACAAACAAAACAATCATCATTTTGTGGAGCATAAAACCATCCGTTCACCCGTGTCCTCTTGATAATGACCCTTTATTCATTCCCTGTGCGTCTATAATTAGGAGTATTTTGAAGAGCGTGTCGAGACATTGAACAAATAATGTTTACATTTTGGAAAATTGAATCGATTGTCTTCTTCCATTAAAATATTTGCTGCAGATGAATAAACTTCATGTCCCATTAGTTCCTGTCTTGCAGGCAGGAATATCCCTGTAAAGTACCAGACCATGAATTACAGTATGACATGAAGTCAAAGATGATTATAGGTTCTTTTTCTGCTCCATTACTTAGTAATTACAGCTTTTAAAGTTTGTCTAATCCCAGGCTTAATGCAGTCTTTTCCATATCACTGCACCCAGTATTAAAGCAGTACTTACCGCCCCTACGGCATACCTCCGAAGATCAGATGTCACCAGATGGTTTGTTCTGATCGCACATCCGCAGTGTAGCGCAGAGAAGTTAAGTATCAGTGAAGGCGCTCCGTATCCATCCTCGGAGTGAAAAAAAACGTTATATTCATTGGGAGAACTTGCTGAATTTGGCGTAACTCGTTCGCCATGGCAGGTGTTGGGAAACTTGGCCCCTCTCCTCCCCTGTAGCCGCGGCTGTAAATGACAGCAGTTTAAAGAGCATTAAGGCTGCCAGCTAGCCAGCTGGTGATTGATAGCTACCACGGCTGGGCTCGGCAGCTCCCACCGCGCACGCACGCACGTGTGTGTGTTACTGTGTGTTCTGAACGGTGCTCTACTGTATACGTGCGTCTTTCAGTCGACGCTAACGCGTGTCAGAAACCATATGCACGGCCATCTGCGCGCGAGTGTGTTGCCGTGGACAGATCCATCCGCAAAGATGCTCATTAGCGTCGTCTGAGGTGGACTTGTTATCCGTGAGATTAATGTCACGTAGAGACGAGCCCACGTTTTTGTGTACGATGCTCCTTCTGCTGAAATTCCACGTTTTCCTTCTGACTTTGGCTCATGTCGACGTCTCCTCTCACCTCCGACCTTTCCTCAGCGCCTGTGTTGTCTCCTCCTGTCGTCCTCCATCGCTCCCCTCCTAGGATGCCTTACATAATCATCTCATTCTCCCGTCATGTACTTGATCTTTATTTCATGGGGGTTCTGTTTGCATGTGCTCACAGGATGTGCTTGTTTTGACTCGAAGGTTCATAAGTGGTCCGTCCGTGCACGTGCGCGCGTGCACGAAGCTCTCCATATAGTCTATTTTAAGTGATCCTGTTGGGGGGGGTGGAGACATTGCGCCATACTGTAAATCCTGAATGAACGGCCTCTCTTCGGGAGGAGGGGCAACTGATCACATGACACATGTCATAATCTTCCTAAAAAAAGCATCTGGCATTCTGACTCAGAGCTGTTAGGATTGTTTTCCCTCTTCTTCTTCTTCTTTTTTTTTTTCGTATCTTCATTAGCTGATCTTGGGAAATATTTGAACCGCAATTACCTAATTGGCTTGCTTTAATTACTGCTAATCAGCTTGATCCTAATGTGTTTTGAGAGCTGATTAGTGGAGGAAAAGAGAGAAAAAAACACTCTGCACACAGCCTGCAGATCTCAGAAAAGTTACATAAGCGACGGAAACCCTGTCTGACCTTATAGTTGCGGCGTAACGTTGAGTTACATTAAAATCGGGTGCTATTAACTGATATCATTAACTGAAATATGAATTGGTCGGGGCAAGAACAAAGCACGGGCCACCAACTAATGGGATTGATTCAAGATGCTGATAAAAAAAATTCTTTTGACGCCCCTGCACTGCGTCCTCCATTAAACACTACATCTAAACAGTAAACGAAAGAGGTTTATTGTGAAGATACATGACTCATCACTCTGCTTTCTTTAGAATTTATGATCCAACCTTTGTTTAAGATGAGAAGTACAAATCTGCAAAGCCACACCGCGAGCTTAAATCCTGTAAATCCAACGGTATATAAGGCCTCATATGTCTCTCACAGTTCATCGCTTTTGTCTGACAGCTAAGTGCAGACGCCATGAGAGGCTCTCAGGTGAAAGTAATTGGAATTAGAGGATGATAGATTTTAGGCCGCGGACACTGCAGGACACTCCTTATTTCACAGAGAAAACTGTGCTGTTCCTCTGTTACCACATATTCCTCACATACAAGTGACCGCTACTCTCATGTAATACTGAGGTTTATCGTCAATCAGAAGTATTTACATGCGCTCTATTCTGCGTGGGGCTCCAAGACGAAACATATTTAAAGGAGCCAGGAATCAGGAAGAAATTAATCATGTTTAATATAAGAAAGAGAATAACAATCTAATTTGCTATCAGTGTAACAAATGTTCATATTGGATTTTATGTAATTAACCAGACAGGAGATATTGATGAACATAAATCTGCATATTTAAACTGCAGCTATCTGACAGTTTGGTTTAAACCACCACAGATCTAAAATCCTTATTAAGTCACAGGAATGATCAGGTTTAAAAAACACACAAATGATGCATTTTGAAGCTGCTAACTCATGCAGTGCATCTACTGTATTTCATGTTTTTCCTGACACCAAACTGGATGTATTGACTGAGAGCTGTACTTTCTTTCATTTTTATTTCCATTTAACCTCTGTCTGATCAGGTGAGTCAGCAAATTCTGGTTTATGATGGAAACCTGGCCAAAGATGAAGGCACTAAAACAGAATACAAAGTCAGGATTATTAACTTCCTGTGTGCATTATTGAATGATTCTGTTGCGAATGGCTGTTTGGGATCCAAAGGTAATTAATTGCGTTCGCTGGAGTGTGTTAATGACTGCTTCTCACATGAAGCAATTACATTTTTAGATGCATCACTGTCACGTCAGTCACGCGTAGGGTTTTAAATGAATGCATGTTCAGAATTTCCATCATTTTTAGATGGATTACATTAATGTTTCATCACAGAAAAAAAACCCATCCATCTGTTGTCATGTGATTTGTATGTGGGGCAGTTGAGATCCAGAGGTCAGAGGAGTGGACTTTCGATTAGAAGTTCATAAGTTCGAATCCCACAACTGACCAATCATCACTGTGGGTCTCTGAGCATGACCCTTGACCTCCATCAGCTCCCTGGAGCACCCCAACATGGCTGCCAATTGTAGTTTAGAAATAGGATGGGTAAATTCATCAAACACTAAAAATACAAAGCTTGTGACTCTTCCTCCCATTGCAGTAGGGGTCAAAAAAATCAGATTACATATGAGAGATTACTGGACGAGTTCCACTACTTCAGTCTTCAATAATCCAGTGTTTAAAAAGTGATTGTAGGTCTCCTTGGTTGGTGTGAACCGCTGCCGTCAATACCTGGTGATCACTCCTGAAATCAGAGCCAGAGTCACAGCTTTGTGAGTTTTATTATTCTATGCCTTGTACCAGAAATAAACATTTACATGTCTTACTAATCTTCTCTCTCGTTCAAATCATTGTTCCCCCACAATGTGGCGGAGAACAGTCATTTCAGGGATGTGTTGCTGGGAGAAAGACTGACACTCTGCTGTAATAGGATTGAAAAGGATGATAGATTGACTCATTCAGCCTTTCGACATGCTCTGTTTATCCTGGCCATGATTCCCAGAGACATATTCTCCGAAGACACCGGTCCACGTATATTGCGCTCGTATAAAATGTGGCCGTAAAGTCGCCGGGAGAAGTATTGATGTTTTCACTCAGTCCACAGATGAAGGAACACGGATGCATTTGCACCCTGTGGTTATGAGGAAGACATTTCATATTGTAGAAAATACACTTAATTTGTTGAAGAAAACTAATACATCTTTTTTTCTCTCTGTTTCCTCCTTCTTGTCTCCTCAGCCAAACGACACAGATGTAAGTACCCGAGTTTCCGCCTCACCTCACGTTTGAAAGCGTCACTCTGTTTTAGCACCACCGAGTTTCGCGTCCCGTCACCCGCTGAGCGCCGTCAAGTCAGCCTCACACCCCGGTCACGTGCACACACTCGCGAACAAGACACTCACGCACCTGTCACAGGTACACGACCAAATTAACAGTTTCTCATCAGCGCAGACACTTTTTTTTTTTGTTTTTCCTCTCCCAATCGGGCCCAACACCTTCAGATGGAGCATATTGCTCCAATTGTGGCCTCATACGCACAAAGACATCTTGACAGATTAGAATATGTATTTCACCCACTATCAGCTCTCAGCCCCACATTCTGGCAGTGAGAAATTCTCACTCTGATAACAAATTTACATTACAGACAGTGCTTTTCTTCCTTTTCTTCAGTGCTCAGACGCAGAAGGGATTTGTCCGCTTCGCTGTGACAGCATTGTGAGTATATCTTGCTCTCTGCAGGCGTCTCACTTCCCCTTTCTTACTCAAATCATCCAAAAATTCAGATCCTATGTTCTTAAATATTAAAGAAAAAAAAAAAAAAACGTTTAAATGAGACTTGTACCGCTGTATTTTTGAGCTGCTTCATAATGCATGGTTCAAATTGCATCAATGATTAAAACATTTGCGCCGTCTTTTGTTGTTGTTGTTCGACACACATCTTATCCTGCATCAGTAATCGTTCTCTCTGTCTCTGTCTCTTCCTCTCATATCAGGATATTGACTGCTTCGTGATTGACAATAATGGCTTTGTCCTGATTTCAAAGCAGCGCACTGATGTGAGCTCTCTCACACACACACACACACACACACACACACACACACACACACACACACACACACACACACACACATGTGCGCGCGCAGAGCTGTGGGTGACTCATATTTTGTATAACTACAATCTATCTTATGCCGCCTCTCACCCTAATGGTCTGGGAGCCGCTGCAGGGGGGGGGGGGCCGCAGTCTGATGATGCTGATTAAAATGATTTTTAGTTCTTCTGTCTTCAAACCTACACTGAATGAATGCTGAACGTTGAAATGTGACAATTCAAAAAGCGTATAACATGATGCTCTTATAATATTTACACTGCCGATGTGTGTTTTTTTTTCTTTTACATTTTTGACTGGTTTAAGATTCAATTTGCAGTTTGTATCCAGTATTTAGCAAAACACAGTGCAGTAAAGTCTGACTGTAAGAATGAGTGCATGCTTGTCCAGATGAGGAGGCTCCAAATTTTGGCATTTCTAGTCAATCATTGATTTTCAATCGTACTTTATGATTTCTAAATAACCTCAGTGTACGCCTAAAACAAACTCAGTTACAGAAATATTAAATAAATGATTGACTTGAATAAAATTTAAACAATTTTTAAGTTTATATCAGGACTTCTCTACAGAAATAATGGGAAAATATTCCTTCTGTGGAAGAAAAAAACACCATCACTCCACCCTAAAATTTCTCCTGCCCTTCACAGTACATTTAAAGAAGTTAACTCTTGCCGTTGAAATGTTCCCCCAGAGGATTACCTGTCCCCATTATGTTAGTGTGTTAACAGATTCAGGCTCTCACAACAGTAATGAATACACATCCTCAGGCACAGGCATGAAGTGCGCACATAAAATCCAGAGTGAGTGCTCTTTCATCTGTGACTTGATTGTTTGAGAGCTCTCCTCCACGTCAATATTCATTAGCTTCAAGAGGACCTAAAAAAAACCTGTTCAGAAAAACTGATTCAGGCTTTAAAATCTCTGTTATTCAGGGATAAATTCCTCCTTGCGGGAAGCACAGTGATGTAGTGGTCGACGTTATTTGACCGCTAAAGTTTTTACGGACTTTTATGCCTCTGAGGCCCACATGAAAGTTTAAAAAGTATTTTAAACACTTGGTTCCGCGGCCGTGACGTCCCGGAGTAATGTGGCCCTGATTGTATTTGCATATTATGCACGTTGTCGAAGCGCGGCCCTTTTTTTTTCCCCCACAGTAGCTATCAATAATGCGTGTAAGCAGCGAAATGAGTCAGAGTAATGAATCACTGCTGTGGAAGTAGTACAACGGTGCAGAGGTAAAAGGAACAACCGCTCCCAGCTGACAATTATGCAACAAAACAACACAACGTAAGCAAAAACAGGCGCGTGCCGTGTCATTTTTCTGTTGCGGTGGGATGTTTTTGGGTTTTTTTTTTCACTCCGGTGTCATTTTCAGTTTGCGAGTTTGCTCACCGTGTTTATCTCTGTTTCCCGACAGGCGGGGAAGTTCTATGGCGAGATTGATGGATCAGTCATGACCAACCTGATCAGAATGGGCATGTTCAAAAGGTAATGTCTGCATAATTGACTGACTGATGGGATAGTTGTGTTTTTCTTTTCCGAAAGGCCAGACAGTTACCTCGTGCTGACGGGGCCTGCAGCGTTTCGCTCTCACAAAGCCATGGAAATAATATGAAATGAGATGAATACCGCTCAGTGATGGTGTTTGAACTGCGGCATCGTCCCTGTGATGCTCAGGATATTTCATTCACCCTTTTTTGGTGTGTGTGTGTGTGTGTTTTTGTGTGTTATAGCCGTCCCTGCTGCTTTCTGTTTTGCTCCCCTCTGAGCTTATTTAGTGGCTCTGATTTTTTTTCTTTTTTTCCTCTCCCCCCCCCCTCTTAAGTCTTGGCCCGTCTTTTATGTTTGAAATCTCATGAGTGATGTGCTATTTTTACGCAGCTAAAAGATTTCGTCATGCTTCATTTGACACAGAATATTACATAACTGGTTTTTGAGCGTGCATTAACTTCAGCAGCAGTGTGTGTATCGTCGCACGCTGCTGCGCGCATGCAGTTTCAGTTCACATAGGCTTGTAAAAGGAACTCACGTTAACAGGTTGCAAGAGAATGGAGAAATTGTTTTTGATTATATTCAACCTTATAACGCTGTGTGCTTGTCTGGAGGAGGCCAAGGAATCAATGTGAGTCGGTGAAATGTTACAGGATATCAACATTATGCTTGTGTGTGTGTGCGTGTGTGTGTGTGTGTGTGTGTGTGTCTCCTCAGGGTGTCCCTGTTCGACTACCAGGCCATGTGCAAGATGAGCCTGCACTCCGTCAGCAGCACCCGTCCACTGCTCAGCGTGCGTACAGGCCGCTCACGTCTTCATTGCACGCCACAATATCCCCCCCCCCCCCCCATAGCGTTTTGATGAATCGCTCAGTAGATGTAATCTTTCTGTCCGTCTCCTCAGCCCTTCTACGTTTTGGCTGCAACCCTCAAGTGGTTCCTCTCCAACTTCCTACTGTAAGTGTTGCCACGGGCAACCGGAATTGGCTGGTCCGGTTTTTATTGCATTGTTTCCGAAATAGAATGATTATCTGGTAAACTGTAGCAGAAAGTGTGCAACACTGGGCACGTATGCAGAAAAACAGCAGGTTTCAGTTGGATTAAAGTAGGGACTCACGCATTGAAATACTTCAAAAAATACAACATATTTCACCATTTTGGGCATTTTAGCAAAAATAAAGTGAGAGAAAGTGAGAGTTATTTTGTTCATTAGCATTTCACATACCATCAGCAGGTAGAGAGTCTTGCTCAGGAGCCTACAGACAACTTGAAATGGGATTTAAACCAATTAAGTTCTGGTCACAAGTTTGCTTCTCTAAACTTCAAAAGATTCCGCATCATTTACTTTTATTTTTACTGGTAGTTGAATCAGTATAAAGACAGTGCATATACCTTCATAACAAAAAAAACAGCTTGCTAATCCAGTTGAAGAGTTAGAAACAGCATCCGGAGCTACCAATTACTGCCGGACAACTCGAGGACCCATTTTATTATTCCCCTGGCACAACTTTGGGTCCTGGCCCAGTTTTTGAAAACTGCATGCAATCTGCTTGCAATCTGCTTTAGTCTATAATGATGGCCGCCTAATTGACTCTCCCCCTCCGTGTCCGCTCTGCTCCTCTCCCTCCTTCCCCAAAGGTTCCTCCTGGAGTTCAATTTCTGCGGCTTCTGGCACACGGACCATTTCGCAGACGGTGAGCTCCCGTTGAAAAGAAAAAAAACATGGCTTCTGTTTTTAAAAACAGCAATACAGCTATTGTTTATGGCAGTCACGTAGTGCAGTTTGTGAATCATCACAACCCTCAGAGGAAAACTTTTTAAACCAATACCAAAATGTCTGGGCGAATAACACTCAGGAGCAACGTTTCTAATTGAAGGCCCATTTCATCTTCGGTGCTTTTACACACAAACAGATGACGGTATTGATCGGCTCGTATGTTGTTGCTCCCCACGTGTGTTTTCCATTGCGTCGGGCATTGATCACCTCCCTGGAGGCCATTATGGAATAACAGCTCTGTGTCCTCTCATTTCTCCGCCTCTCATCTGCCTCTGTCTGTCCATCAATCACACCATCACCATCATCATCATCCTCATCATCATCATCATCCTCATCATCATCATCCCTTCATTCAGCCAAGCCTGCTTATAGTGGAAGTGAGTAAAAATACTCCAGTGTTTTTGTGGGTTTTTAATTTTTTTCATCATTTTTCATCTGTAGTATTGTGTTTATACTTATATATTGGTTTCTAAAAGTGGAGATACTCACTGATACTCAAAGTTTACTCAAATGTCTATTCTGACTTTGTCTCCTATGGTACATTACTCGACATGCTTTGTCGTCTCCACAATAATCTTTCTTCAACAATAGAATAACTTGAAAATGTCTGGAATTAAATAATTCTTCTTCTGTAAAGAGTCTAAATTATGACAGAACAGCTCTCTCTTCCAGTCTTACTGGATGCAAACATTAATTTGAGAAGGTTTTACACTTACACTTGACAGCAGCCAGCTTCTATCAAAATGATAATAAAGATGTTTTTGGCTCGGTGTTGTCCATGTCTGCTTTATGTTTTATTATATTGGGTGACATAAGTTGCTTTCAGTGAGAAAAACACAAGTGCTGAATCCTTCAAAACACAGTGAAACTAATGTAGTTTGATGGAAAGAAGCTTCATAAACAGGACATTTTGACATCCCACTCTGGCTGTTTTTTTTTTTTTTTGTTTTCGTATTTTTTTTCCAGGTTTCAAACGCTCTTTCGCTCCAACTCATTTATACTTCCAACCTTCATGTGTGACCCTTATCTCTCTCTCTCTCTCTCTCCCTCCAGCAGCCTCGGCTCATAAGAAGAAAGGGGACATCCTGCAGCCGTGTGACACCGAGTACCCCAGCTTCGTTTATGAGCCGTCAGTCAAAGAGACCAACAGCATTATTAAGTGTGGACGATGCAAGAAGTGAGTACACACAAAAATAGCAGCGCTGCACTCTCTAAGCCCCCGGACAGGCATATTAAAACGTCCCTCCAAAATCCATTTCCTGCAGCTTTGTTGTGTGTTTGTACAAGAGCATCAGAAAGAGGGCAATAAATAGAGAGGATCAGCGTGTGTGAGGTTATGGAAAAGACTGAGAATCATAATGGTGGGGGGGGGGGGAAGATGGAAAACTGAGAGAGCGACCAGGGAGAGGGGAACGACACAAACAAAGATGGGAAAACAGTGGGGGACAAACAGAACGGAGGAGAGAGAGCAGAGCCTGCTCACAGACTGAGTGTGAACTCCCTCATGTGGACGAGGCTGGTGCAACACACCGCAGCTCACTTGGATTTTTTTGTTGTTTCATTTTGTGTGTGTGTGTGTGTGTGTGTGTCAGGATGTTCGTGGTGCAGCAGATACCAGAGAGCAACCTCCTGTTGCTGGTGTCGCAGGCAGACTGCGACTGCTCCAGACAGTACGGACCCATCACCATGGAGCCCAAGGAGGTCAAATATATCCTTTAATGTTTGCGTTCATGGAGAAAGAAGAAAGAAACTCACATTTCACATGGTTATGTCATGTCTGTGAAGTATGTGCTTGATTGAGTAATGGGTTTGTGCCACAGAAATTCTCTTTCTCCTTGACCCTGCTGCACATAACGCGTCCGTGAAATGTGACCGAATGAGATCCCAGAAAATCCGCCGGCGTCCCGAGTCGTGTCACGCTTATCACCCGCAGGTCAGACTCTCACGCCTCAAAATACAATAGAAGTAGAACAAATGTGTTCATACATTTGAATAAAACACAAATACCCTCCGAGTGTCGCCCTGCACAAAGCATTTCCCACTCGTGAATCACTTGAAAGTGAAGCATTTTTCTGTTTCGTCCCTGCAGGAGAACGCCAATGACTGTGGAGGAGCCTCTTTTATATCCCTCTCTGCCTCTCTCTTTTTCACCTGTCTCTCCCTTGTTGCTCTTGTTTCCTGATGATGGATGGAGAATAGGACAAACTCTTGCCGCTTCACACCCTCTCATATAAGGACGGCGTCCAGGGAGGAAGAATTCAAGGGTTCTGTGCGCTTTTTCACCTCTAGTTCAATTCTTCAAGAAGAACTTGGCATTTTGCTCACGATGGCAACAGACTCATCTCTCTTAAAGGACTTTGGATGTTTCTTTTATTTTATTTTTTTTTTTTTTTTTGGAGCAACTTCTGGGACTCCATTCATCTGAACCAAAAACTGAAAAGTTAATGGTCTGTTGTTGCCATGGATACTCTTCAATTAGTTTTTTTTTCTCAGACACCACTTTCACATCATCTCAGCATGAAAAGGGACTGAAGAGACAGAGACCGGGCGGCGATCATGAGTCACAAGGTGCAACAAAAGAAAATTTCACATCCGCCATATCCCTCTGAGCCCATCACCGAGGACACAAATGCATATTATATATGCGCCTGCAAGCGTGCACACTTCCAGAAACACACACAATGCTCCATCATCTTCTCCACAGACTTCTATTATTTCCCAGTGATGAGTGACGGGTTATGTTTGACATGACTGCAAATTATCTCAATGATTTATAAGGCATGAAGTAAAGGATCAATGTCAAGTTGTTCTATTTAAACTGGACAAAGATGATAACTCTCAAAATAAAGATACAATAACGTGATACAGACTAGAGCTGTCAGCCCACTCGATACTTTAGACCTTTTTTGAATTATTACATCTCTTCTGTGACATTTTTTTAAATGTTTGTTTGCCTTCTTGTCTTCATCAGCTGTGTCTTTCTGTGTATTTTGTACATAGTGTTTATTTGTTGGGACACCTAAAATTACTTTGCAGATGTGACGATGCAATGCTACATTGTGAAAAAGAATAGAATTATATGTATAAATCTATAAAAGATGGTTTAAGCATATAGATTTACATTACATATATTCATATTTCTGGTTTAAAGTTGAAATTTGCACGTGCTTATGAGAAAACATTGTCTACACGTTCACTGACACTATAGAAATCTATATTTTTAGACATTTTTTTAATGCCTGGAGTCGTGTGATATGTGTCACTTTCCCCAATTATTCATAAAATGTTTAACAGAAATAATAAAGCAAGCAAGACAAATGTATATTCTTGAATTTAGAAATTCAGGTTTCATATGAAAACAAATCTCGGTATAAGCTGACTTTGGAAATTTACCTGGACGGGGTATTTTTGTATTCTATGCATTTCTTGTGTGTTATATTTTCTAAGCTTTCTGCGTTTGGCTTTTTGACTGTTCTTCTCCCCTTTTTCAATGGTATCTTTTTCATAATTTTACTATGCATGTCTTTAAACTTCGGTAATAAGATTGCCTGTATGTCTAAGTTTATTTCATCTGTTCCATTTTTGTATGTCCTGTCCACTTAACAATATTCATTGTATATTTCACTCTGACCACAATGATTTGTACCATGTAAATAAATCGTTCACTTGTTCTTTTTTTTACTTTATTTGCTGTGAGCTTGAATTCATATTGTTTGGTTTGTCGGGTGATTACGAAATCTAAAAATGTCAGTACTTACAGCATTCTCACAAAAAAACCTAAATTAACCTGAAAACACCCACAATGGCACCTGGCTATAAAACTGCCTTTTTTAAATTGTCTTTTAATTATAAAAATTAAATTCAATTAATATTATTACATATATACTAGCTATCTATTATTTATGAAGCACTTTTAGCACCTCAGGAAGCCAAAGTGCTTTACGCAAAATAAACAATATTGTAAAAAAAAAAAAAAAAAGTTCAAAAAGATAGTTTAAAAAAGTACAATAAAAAAATTTTTTATAAACAAAAAGAGTACATAGCTCTGGAGCTTGTGAGGGCTTCAACATGAGTAATCGTCAAGCCTAAAAATAGGCCTGAATTTCCATGGGTGCCAGAAGAACATCAAAAACAATGTGGTGTTTTTATATTAAAATTTCTTCTGGATTTCAAATCGAACGAACACTGAAAATATTTAGTTCAGACTCCATTTGGTAAACTGTGGTCAAACAAACAGATTGAATAAAAAGTGAAGCCAGTTGTGTGTCTATAGTGCGTTGCGTGTCTATTGATTTATGCTTCTCTTCAATCCTGAGAGTGTTTTTGAGCATTAAAGGCAAAACTGACATTTATATTCAGTTTCGTTAATGAGAGCATAAGTTGTGAGGCATATTGAACTGGACTGCTTGGTTAGGATTTTGGGAATTTGTGTGACTAATTACAAAAACATGATGCTTCTGGTTTAAATTTCTTATTTATTGACATAAACACTAGTGTGTTTTGTCCCATTATTTAAGTAAAGCTTCTGTTTCTCAAAGTTAGTGCAGAAGGTCAACCGATTGAGGTTTATATTCAAGTTTTAACGTCATGCAATATTCAATGACAGCACACAGAAGAAGAGGCAACACACACATTTGGTGCATGGTTACCACATTTTGAAGCCATGCAAGATGGTACATGTTATCATGGTAAGTTTTACCACAGGTTTTGTGTGTGTGTGTGTGTGTGTGTGTGTGTGTGTGTGTGTGTGTGTGTGTGTGTGTGTGTGTGTGTGTGTGTTTTGTGGCCTTGTTTTTGTTTTTTTGTTTTTTGTAAAACAGCATTGAAGGTGGCTGTGAATCGGGTGCTGCAGTGAGTCGAAGTGGCCACTAGGAGGCAGTCGCTGCCTCGGTGCGTTTCATTGTTCGCAGCCCCGCTGTGGCGCTGCACGGCCGGGCGGAGACAGCGACGGGTCAGTGGAAAATGGCGGACGGTGTGGATCACATCGATATCTACGCCGACGTAGAGGAGGAATTCAACCAGGTACCTTATCTACTTTAACCACCTTTCACACACATCTGCTTTTATTTGCGAATAGAAGAAACAGTTTTGTTGATGTTGGAGCGGGTCAGAGGTGCGTTCTGCAGGATAAACAGCGCCTTATGAGTCCAGGCCTCCTCCACCGCCATGCTGCAAGCCTGCAGCCTCCGCTGTGGGCTACTTACCTGCTGTTGTTCTTATCTAACACGGCCTCATTTCGATGCAAACATTTACAAGCTGCATGCAGTGCGCGTCTATGTGTGCGGTTCTTATTTCTCTGATATAAGATATAATTTTCAATGTCCGGCGTAGTTTGAGGCCTCGCCGTAAACGCCTGTGGCGGGAGAGCGAGCCAAACAAACGCAGCTGGGGGAGCTAGCTCCCTGTGCTAACCCGTTCGCATATTATCTTAATTTTTTTAAGAAAGTTGCATATTCTGTGAACCTACAGAAGGGAACTTTGGCTTGCCCCTCGGTCACATTTTCTAAACAGACACGGTTTATCGTCTTGTTTGGGATGGAAAGTGGTTTATTTACGTATGTGTTGTTAGCAGTAGCATTAGCTCGACGTCTGCCTACACGCGCACATCCACACGCCCCTTTTGTCAGCTCGGTCACGGTTCATTGGCTCCAAGCACTGTGTTGTTGAGAGAGAGAAAAAACTTTAAACTCTACGTTCTAAACATTATGGTTGCTTTTAAAGACGCATCCAGCTTCTAATACAGGGAGTTCAAGAGGGGTGTGTGTGTGTGTGTGTGTGTGTGTGTGTGTGTGTGTGTGTGTGTGTGTGTGTGTGTGTGTGTGTGTGTGTGTGTGAGTGAGAGAGAGAGAGAGAGAGATTTGGGGATGTTTAAATTCAGGACAAGTTTACATTGTGAGAACCACCCACGGTTTTGTCAGAAAACTTAAATTTGATATTTTATGTTCAAGCTTCTTCATATCGAACAGTTCTGGCAATATTTAGGTCAATTACTTAAATTATAAGTTTAAATTTCATCAGATAAACTGAAACTTTGTTCCCAGTTGGCCTGTGCAATGAGATTTAATTGTCTTTGAAGTACATTTTTCCGCACATACCAATGACTGAGACAAATTCAGTATACATTATTTGGAAATAATGTAAATAAAATAGTAAGAGCTAATTTGGGGGATTTTGTGACATGCAAATTTGCAGTGTGATTCTCTATGTTGGTGAAAAGAAAATCATAACAGCTAATGTGAATGCATGCTCTTAAAGCGGCAGAAGGTATTAAAATAAAGGCAGTGTTTTGAAAATTCATATTTTTGCATTAATTAGTGTCCTATATGTTGATAAAACCACAATCCCACTATTATCATTGTTGTCAGGACTGCTTGCTTGTCATGCATATGGATTAACAAAGTGCTCCTATGTTCACAACAGGAAGCCGACTATCCCGTTCATGAGCAGATCGACCTGTATGATGATGTAATATCACCGTCAGCCAATAATGGCGACGCTCCAGAAGACCGTGACTACCTGGATGCACTTCCTGCACCAGGTGTCTCAGACGGAGGGAAAAGTGCCCCGCCTAACGTGGTGTACACCTACACGGGCAAAAGAATCGCCCTGTACATAGGAAACCTCACATGGGTGAGTGTCACAGTAATTATGAGTTATTTTTGAATGCCATTTTAAATATAGATTTATCTGTCAGCTGTGCAAGACTAAACAATCATCTATACTGATGATGCTGTTTTCTCTTTTGCAGTGGACAACGGATGAAGACCTGTCGGAGGCCATCCGGACCATCGGCATCACAGACGTGTTGGAGATCAAGTTTTTTGAAAACAGAGCCAATGGCCAGTCAAAAGGGTGAGTTCTTTGCTGTGTGTGACTGTTTTGTCTTTGCACATTGATCGTAGTGGGATCCATTGAATGAGGGGCTTTTTCCCCACACGCTCACACTTGGTCGTATTGATGTTCTGTGTGTGTTCCCCAGGTTTGCCCTGGTGTGTGTTGGCTCTGAAGGGTCTTCCAGAAAGTTAATGGAACTGCTTTCAAAGAGGGAGCTCCACGGTCAGAATCCCATTGTCACACCATGCAATAAGCAGTCGCTCAGCCAGTTTGAGATGCAGTCACGCAAAAGTAAGTCAACAAGTGCAAACTTGGTGTCTGTTCTTAAAGTGTAAAGTCTCTAGAGAAGGCGAATGGACACGGACAACGTTGTGCAGTTCCTTCATTTGGAACATGAGTTTCTACGTCTTCTTCTCTTAACAGGTACTCAGTCGGGCCAGATGTCTGGGGAAGGTAAAGCCGGGCCACCTGGTGCTGGTCCTCGAGGCAGTTTCCCCATGGGCGGCCGAGGGAGGGGCAGGTTCCCTGGACCACCTGGCCCTGGAGGTGACCGTTTCCCAGGACCCGTAGGGCCTGGAGGTCCACCACCACACTTTCCTGGTTAGTTTGGTTACCAGTTATTACTCTTCTAATTAAGTGGATAGGAGTTGAGCTCTGCCGAGAAGGTTGAGTACAAGTATTTTACACTGTTCCCTCAACGTACTTTATTACTGGGGGTAATTTCAGCTATTAATGTTAGAAGTTATTTGTTAACCGCCTCCTAGTGCAGAAGTTTCAGATGTTTAATTGACATTATTTATTCATTGCGAAATTAATATGCACATATGATTTTAATCATATTGTTTTTCTTTAAGATTCATCTATACTAGATCCATTTTAAGCGCTGATCTCACTGTAACAAGTAAACTGTAATGTGTGTAGATCTGTCATTGCTGGCCGTGGTCATGCTCTATCACTTCTCAGGTTTATGGGTCAGTGGAAGGTTGCTTTATACTTTTCAGCATTGCCATTCTTTTTTTTTTATTTATGTCTGATGCTGCATATTGAAATAACCACCATGCTTCAGAAAACTGAAATTGGAGACATTAAATTCCTGCTTTCTGTCTGGTGTTGCTCCTCAGCCGGCACAGTCCAGACATTGCTGCTACTCACACTTTGCATGGAAACAAGTCTACTCTGTCGTAGTTTGCGTTTTTGTTTCTTGTTTTGTTTTTTCTGACAACCTTCTCAATACTGACATTTTCTTAAGCAGACCTCTATCTTTGCATGTTCCTTTGTCCATTTGGTTTTTTCTTGGTCCCTCTTCTCTTTCTGTTGAGAAACATTTTAAGCTTTTTTTTTCTCCTGGCTGCAAGTTTCTGCTCGCTGACAACTTCCAATGCCATCCCCTGACATGCATTCTGCTCAAAGCTTTATTTGGCAACATACCCGCCTCAAAACTCTTGCTAATCTTGGATTGGCTGCATTGCGTAAGCAGTAGAAGAGAATGGATTTACCAACTTCTCTCTTCCCTCCGCACTCCATTTAAGTGTTATAGCCCTTCATGCCACTTTATTTTATTTATTTGTTTGTTTTTTTGTCTTTTACACATCTTCTTTGCTTAGTGGCTGGTGCCCTGTGCTGCCGGGCTGTGACAGGCCTTCACGTTAGGCAGGAGTTTGATGAAGGGAAGACTTGTGATTGGTTTGCTTTCTTCCCCATTAGGCTCGGGGATGAGACCAGATCTGGTTAGACACCAAGATGGCCCACTGATGGATATGGGTTTCAGTCCCTTCCCCCCCGGGGGCAGGAACGGGAGCTGGCGTGGCAGAGGTGAAACACCTCGGTTGATCCAATTGTTATGATCGATTGCCTTTTAGGATAGATCCTCAGCTGTGGATTGGCAGGAGATTTCAGTGACACTGTCCTGCAGACAGTTGAAGATTTCCCACAGTTCCCTGAACACTGTCTCCATCTCATTGTTGGACCCACAAAGGCCTGGACAGGAAATTCAATTTATGTTTCAATGTTTGTTATTTAAATTGTTTTAAATGCCTGAATATTTTTTTTTAATCAAATATAAATGTTTTAAAAAATCAGATTGTCATGCCTGTCTGAGAGATTTTAACCAAAATCAGTCTAATAGTCCCTATCTTCTCATATGGCTTCCCATGAAACAATCTGGACTTGGAAGACTCCACTTGTCATTTCATTCTTTAAGAGAAACTACCAGCAGAAAGGCATTTTTATCAAATGTTGATGAAGCCAAAAGGCCTTGAGTTTTAAAGAAGCTGTTGGAGTTGTTTGCTCTGAGAGTGTATCTCATCTTTTTTGTTGCCTTTTGTTTTTTAGTATTATGTTGTGGCCTTTTATTTTCTTTTTCTTTTTTTTTTTTTTTTCCATTTGTTGCTCCGTGTAGCCATGGCTTGCTTTCGTGTGCCTGTGTCATTGTCTTTGCTTTGACCCATCTCAATCAATACCTTAAAGCACCGATGTATGACGGATACATGGAAAAAGCACGGGCTGCCATATGACTCATACCAGAGCTACAAATCGGCCACGCTCAAATTTTTGTTTCATTTCCAAACGTTTGTCTTGATTTTCACTGAGATTTTCATTTCTCCATCTTATCCTGCAAAGTCTGGAGAGAGCCTCCTGTGCTGGTGGGGAAGTCGCAGTGACTTTGTTAATGTGCTTTTTTTGTCCCCTGTGTTTTTGCAGGTGGCTTGCAGGGTCCTCCGCGCCCCCCTCCTGGGCCTCCTGGCCCCCCAGGCCCTCCGGGTCCTCCACCTCCTGGTCAGGGCCTCCCCCCTCCCTTAGCTGGTCCTCCCAACCGTGGCGACAGGCCTCCTCCCCCTGTCCTCTTCCCTGGTCAGTTTGGCCAGCCACCGTTGGGACCCCTCCCCCCGGGGCCCCCTCCTCCAGGGTACGGCCCTCCTCCAGGCCCCCCTCCTCCGCAGCAGGGCCCACCACCTCCAGGACCCTTTCCCCCACGTCCCCCAGGCCCCATTGGTCCTCCACTGGCGTTGGCTCCACCTCCACACATGTCGGGGCCTCCACCGGGCGGCCCCCCACCTGCCCCTCATGTAAACCCCGCTTTCTTCCCCCCGCCTGGCAACAACAGCATGCCCCCCAACGACAGCCGAGGCCCCCCAGGACCAAACGACCCATACGGACGCCCACCACCATATGAGAGAGACTACGGGCCCGGAGGCCGGTAAGTATTCAGCTCTTCCACATGCATTTAAAAAAAAAAAAAAAAAAAATCCGGCTTTCGAATGTGTCTTTAATTACCGTTGTTTGACATGGATAACAAATTGCGTGTTGAAATTTGTGCCATAGGGAGATGGAGGCGTCGCGGACCCCTCTGAACGAGGCGGAGTTTGAGGAGATCATGAACAGAAACAGAGCCATCTCCTCCAGCGCCATATCTCGAGCCGTTTCTGACGCCAGTGCAGGTAACGGCAACTGCGGCGTGCTCAAAAGACGGTAAAGAAATGTTTCAGGTTTGCTAACGTTACTCCGATCTTGTTCTCTCTCTCTCTCTCACCAGCTGACTACGGCAGTGCAATAGAGACTTTAGTGACCGCCATCAGTCTGATTAAGCAGTCCAAGGTGTCGGCAGACGACCGCTGTAAAGTCCTCATCAGCTCCCTGCAGGATTGCCTTCATGGCATCGAGTCAAAAAGTTATGGCTCTGCTTCCAGGTACGTTAAATACATAGGACAATATATCACAATTGTGTTTCCATGGCGACGTAAACATTCACACTATAGATATCGACAAACATCAAATTAATTGAACTAAATTGTGTTTCTACTCAGTGAGAATCTATGTCCTTCTTTCACGGGGGAGTTTTCCATCTCAGATTTGTCGTTTAAAACTTTGACACAACGAAGCTCACTTCTTCGCTCCTGCTAGGCGAGAACGCTCCAGGGAACGTGACCAAAGCCGCTCTCGGGAAAAGAGCCGGCGGCACAAGTCCCGCAGCCGCGACAGGCACGAGGACTACTACAGAGAACGCAGCCGCGAGCGCGACCGCCACCGCGAGAGGGACCGCGACCGAGACCGGGAGAGAGAGAGGGAACGAGAGTACCGACACCGCTAGAGGAGAACGGAGGTAGGTTCAGCATCAATGCTTTGTCTTTGTTCTGCATCTGTTTTGAGGTCAAGACTGGCAGAAGAAAGCACCGGTAAAGAGATCTGAAGTCGCAGTTTCTCCTCCTCCTTCCCTGTGGGAGGCCTTAATTCACCCCGTCCAAATTAAGATTGAATGACTTTCTCGTGATTTTCGCTTCTAATCAGTCAATAATCCTTAAAATGATTTTAAAAAGAGGTGCTGCAGGTAAGTAGCAGGTGAGTAAATTTGTTTTAACGTTTCTTTATGAGAACTCTGAAGTCTTGACTGTGTATATTGTATAAAATGTACTTTTGTGTTGTGTAAGAACTGTATATAAGCCGTAGTTCTCATGGAGAAACTGCTGACAGTCACTGAAAATGGACTCTGTGTGTGCATTTTGTTAATGTTTTGGTCGACAAACTTTAGAAGCTGTTCACTTAGAAAGTTCATTGACCCCTTTGTATATTCAGAATCTGGAATTGCATTATAAATATTCTGAAATTGTGCCTACTTGTGCATGAGCAGAACAAAATACAAATCTGATGCATGCACAATCCTGTCTGTATGTGTGGAGATTTTACAGTGTATCTGTGCCTGTAAAGCCCACATGTATTCCTCTAAAGTTACTTTGTATTGTCAGAATTGAGAATTTTTGGATCACATTTTTAGTATTTTTCTGGCCAAAATGTCAAATTTGAGCAACTTTATGACGTGCCTTTACACCGTAATGTGTCTTTGTCAGAGTACCTGTACTGATAGTTACTGCAGCGATTTGTAGCATTAACTGTTGAGTCATTCTTGCAGCATTTAGCCCAAAACTCAGTCTTTAATGAGATCCGTCTCTTCAGGTTGGTTTGTGTTTGTATGGGGGGGACTTTGCAAATGTGTCGTCTTCCACAGTAATTGTCATTTATTGCTTAAAAAAGTAAACCGTAGTTTATCAGCAAGTATCTATGATGATTTTTGGAGATAAAAATTGGACATTGTGACTGTGCCATATCTGCATGTGAGTACTATCACCCAGTATTGTACTGTAAATGTTTTTATAGAGCTGCTTTGACTTACTGCACCTCAGTTAAGACTGTGGGATGATGTGGGGGGGGCAAAAACTTGCCGACGTCCTTTTTAAAGTACTGTTCAGAGACGTAGCTGTCGCCGGTGCCACCAGTGTTTACAGTGTCATGGTTCAGGCTCAGGAGGAAAGTGTGATGGATGTGTGGCCTCGAATCGGGTTTTTATGCTTGTAATCCGAATTTGTTTGCATGGTTTATCAATGCATAATAAAATGACGCATCTTAAATGTGTAATTCTGAACCAAAAATATGTTGGCACCTGGTTTATTAAAAAGAAAAAAAAAGTTTACTGATCGTTCAGAACGACATTTGTGTTCACTTTCAATAACATTTACAGGTCATTGTCGGTCTTCAGTTTGCAGCAGCAACTGGCTGAAACTTTGACTATTATTAGTACTTTGATAATATCCACACCAGAATAATGAAGGAATACAAACAGAGCTGCAAGGGATATTTTTAATAATCCTAGCCTGAATTGTCAGCAGAGATTACACTGCTGTAGTGTACAACAGCATTGTGAATGTTGTTTTGATGGTGTGAGATTTTGCATTATTTGCACCATCTGGAACAGAAAACAGTCGATAGTCCTGTACTCTACCTGGGTCCCAGACCAGGCTTAATCAAACTAAGAGGACCGTTGCTCATTTCTTTCAGTGGGTTTTCCATCCAGGCCACCCTGCCTAGTTAGCCGGGTCAGCTGTTAGCTTGTTAGCTTAGCCACCCACATCTATCAGATTTTAAAGGATATTGTGAAATTATTGGAAAATAATCGATTGCACACCCCTACGCTGAGTTTAACAGACTGACTTGTTGAAATCACATCCTTTCTGAGTTTATTGATAACCACGCACTCCATGAGGTTATCAATGTTGGACTGTTTCCAGTTGACCTCCGACCTCACAGTATAATAGTCGATAGTGAGCTAGCGTGTGTGTGTTCACCCATCCTAATGTGAATTTGTATTGGATGAATTGGACACCTGTTTTTTGATTCGGGATCCGTAACTGAACTCTGTACAGTGCATGTTGTCCTGGTCCGGTCCCATGTTAACATGTTGGTCTTGACTCCTGTAGCCCTTAAATTGTTCTGTACAGATCAGAACTTATTGTGAGAGAACACAAACAACCTTTGTAAAGCTCCACAAAGCTCAAACGCGGAGCACGGTATCATATTTGTGAAACTGTAAAATACAACATTATGCTGTAAATGTTTACGTCGAGCGATCAAATGTCTGAAAGCTTTGATTTCATGCTTGTCATAAAACACTGATCGGCAGTTTGAAGTTTATATTTCTACCTCACTGAGGTTAGTCTGTCATTTGAAAAGATTGACTGTCATGCATGATCATGCATGTGTTTGTGACTTCGACTTGTAGTGTTCTGTTTTTCTGGCTGTTTTGATGTTGGATCATGTTATTGGTGGGTTGGAGAGAGATTAATCTGAACCTTCCTGCTGCTGTGTTATTGTACCTAACGGGTATTGATACATTATTATTGGTGGTGTGTTGTCCAATTCTGTCAGATGAACGATTTGAGGCTAATTTTAAGAGATTTGAGGGCGATTGTCAAGGGTTCTCGGTGTTGGGTTCTGCCAATCTTGTAATCTCTGTGGCACGATGTGGTGTTTCGTGCATGTTGGAAAGCTTGTGTAAATTCTGGGCCCCGCAGTTGAAATGTCTGAACAAATGTTGTGTTGTTCTCATGTTTTTGGTGCAAAGACACATCCCTGGCAGTGAGGCGTCTTTCTGCGTCAGATCGTGATGGTATTCCTGGACCTTCAGCATCTCTATGCAGTTGTGCCTGACTTCAAATTTATTCTCAAACTAAAATTATCTTTCAAATCTCAACCATGCTCCAAACATTAGAAAGCAATTTTCGTCATTGTCTTTTGTTTGGTGGTTTAACTTGTGGAGTTGCTGAACCAGGAAGAAAATTTAGCAAAACAATGTGATTTTGGTGTCTGGCGATGTGAACGGAGGCGTTGTATTGAGCTTTGTAGCTGTCAGTTAGCAGAGCCGTGTTTTACAGACAAAGCTTTAACCTAGCATCCACCGGGAATCTCTTCTCAACAGATCAGATCGTTGTATTAAAGATTATTTCACACATCCGATTGTTACAACCGGATGACAGCGATATGTCAACACATATTCGAAGTGAATCCTTCTCCAACAGGTGGTTTGTTGTATGAGAGATTCCCTGTGGGCACAAGGCTGATTAGCTTCCCTGAATGAATTTGTTGTGAAATATGAGTCACAGTACTTGTGAAATGGAAGTGGGCTAAATCTTTATATCCCAATATGTCCATTCTCCTCTGCCCCATGCCTTTGCTTTTAGTTCGTTGCTGTGTTTTTTTGTTTGTTTTTGTTTTTCTCTTTTATACCTGGAAACGTCTGAGAACTGAGTGCCAAATGTTTGCCGTGGTGGTGTGGCTCCTCTGTCATGTCCAGATATGCTCAACGCCAGGGCTGGGCGATGTGGCCAATAATTCATATCTTGATGTTTTTTTTCTCAAAGTGGCGATACATAACAGAAACTCAAAATTGTTTTTTCCTCAATGTTTTACCACAAGTACAATTCTTAAGAAAAAAAAAATGTTGTGGGCTTGAAGCCAACTGTGTCAAACTTATTTAGGTTCAGAGAGAAACTCGAGGTGAAAGGAAACGTCCACGAATGACAATATTTTAGTACAAATAACACTTTCATTCTTGTATTCTATTTTCTTCAAAGTCGGTAGAATTTCAGCATCATGAGAAATGTTGACGCATCATACATTTCAATATATCATTGAGTTCTTTATCACATTCTGAAAACTTTCGCACACACTTTATAAAACTATCAAAAGTTGAGTGGTATGGGGAAAATTCCTGTCAAGAATTTGATCATATCAGTCGATATGATGCAGCTCTCATTGCCATTGGCTATTCCCATTATCTCTCAAAACATGGACGGTTGTGAAAAGTCCTATTGATCATGTCTATTGAAGAAGCTGTCTCGCAATATAGATCTTCATCGTTTTATCGCCCAGCCCTACTTAACACTGTTTTATCTGTTCATATTGCCATGCGAGCTTGCTCAGAAACTGTGTGTGTCATGAGGATGTATGTGTGTGGGAGGGGACTCTTGGTCCCCGTTGTCCTTTTTGAAAACAAACCATTTGCTCAAGTCAAACCAGGGTCAAACAGACTTTTATGGAAAGAGTAGTTTCAAATATTTGAAGGTATGTAAATGGTTCGGTGTGGTCAAAATATCCTGACTTTAAACATAACTCTGGGAACTGTCCTGAGAGCCTCTTAAAGCAGCCATTGCCGTATTGGTCTGAATATAAGATTATAAGATGTTCACCCTACACAAAACTCAGGTTTTAAAAGGGCTTTGCAGACGAAATATTGTTTTCTAATAAAGTTTTAAATATAAACTGGACACTTGTCAGAACTTTGCAGGTTTGTCTTTGTTTTATACAGTTTTTATAGAGCCCCACATTTTCAGACTCTATTATTTAGCTCTCCAGCCTTTTTGGGTTCGTGAATGTAAAAATGACTGACAACTCGTCAGGCTGTTTGTTTCATGAACATTTTGACCTTGGTTTGGCCTTTCGACTGACTCTCTGCTGCATATTTCAATGTTTTATATGAGTACATGAGCCCTAGTTTCCTATAATTAACATATTTTGTTTGTCAAAAAAAAAAAAATGTTTGGCCAGTAGTTGAAACGTGATTTGTCCACTTCACATGAAAACATGGTGTTTATTAAAAAAAAGAAAAAGAAAAAAACCACCAGTGAGTTGCCATGTAAAATGTGGCCATTGTCAGAAATTGTCTAATCTGCTGCAGTGCTCCTTGTAACGCCCCCTTCAGGATGAACCCATGAACTGTGTAAGATCGTCTGTACTCACTTGACTTGATGCAGTTAACCTGCTTTCCTTGGTGTCATTGAACCAAATTGAAGCCAGACTATTTGAATTTTGAAGTGACTCCCTGTGTCCAAATTTCTGTAATTTCAGAAATGTCAGATTTCTCTCTGCACAGTTTAAAAGATGTCGGAGTGCTAATTGGTGATGAGTGAACAGCTCAATGCCTCCAGTGGTAGCATTTCCACTTCTGTGTATCTTGCATGCTTGATTTATCAGACATGTGTCAAAAGCCTGAGCGATCACATTCTTATAACTGTTAATGTTTACTCGATTATAGTCTTGCAATCATGGCAAGGTCCTCATAGTTTAATTTGCTCTCGAGCCGTTTGTCTTTCATGTCTTAACTTTCTTGAAATATGTCGTCGCCTTCTGTCTGTGAACTAATTTCTGCACAAATCTGTTGATGCTGATTTCAAAATTTTACCAATGAAGCAAAAAGTTAAAGCTTTTAACTTGAAGTCAAGACATTTTGAAAATCCCTGAATCAAGATAGGTTTTTTGTGTTTAAGCGGTGTAGAGTCAGATGAGGTTACGAAAGCCATTGCTGGAGACAACTCCCCTGATTCGGGATGAATCATTTTTAAAAATGCATTTGCTTTTCAGCTCATATTCATGCGAATGTAAAATGCTGTTTTGTTCTCTAATTTGCTGAACGTAGCAGTCTGTTTCATAACTTGTGTCAATTTCACAAACCAGACTGCATCAAGCCTTAAAATGTGGGTCTTTAAGTGTTGCTCACTTTATTAATTCAACATTTTCTGAACAGTCGAGGCTGACAAATGTGTAAGAAAAAATGAACTTTATACATTTTCTGAATGCATTTCACTTGTGTCAACAAGGTAACGTGAAGTGTTTGTTCATTTTGCTAAATTTAGGCGACTGAGGTATGAACCGAGTGGTTCGGCCATGTTTTGGTGTGCGTGTGTGTGTACGGATAGTTTCACTTGAGTGTTGTTAAGGACCCCATGAAACAATGTGAGATATTTGTGTTATTATTCCAAACAGATAAGATGCCTCATGCAGATCTGCATCACACTAATGAGACGTTAATGTTTGTATTGATACAGAATGAAGATTCAGGATGAGTCATCAGATGCTTTTTTTTCTTTTTTTTTTAAACGCAAAGAGTAAAGAGGAGGAATTGAATGTGAAAATATTTAATTTTGGAATACACTAAAGAAGGAAAAGCACAAACTGTTGAGCTGTGTGTCTCATGGGGTCTTTAATCAGCTGGATTTTGCATGCCATGTTTGTGTCTGTGCCAGGATTGGGGGAAACGCAGGAACAAGGTCACGTCAAAGAAATCCACATTTAATGCCTCTGCCTTTCCAGAGATTTAAGAGCAGGCGGACGACTCGCCTCTGCTCGTAATCAAATGTAAAGATGTGAGTGAAGTGGTGACCGTGACTGGTTTGAACCCAGCCCTGGCCTCCGCCCTGTATGTGTAGTGTTAGAGGTTAACTGGTGAGTGGGGGGAGTGTTCACTGTTGGGCTGGCCCGAAACCAAACTCCACCCTTCGTTTTGACACCTTGCAGCTCACGAGGATCAAGGATGGATTGGAAGGAAGGAAAAAAGGAGGACGCGCTCCCTGCCCATCCTGCATGACTGGACAGGATTGCAACCGCCATCTCTTCCTCCACCCCCTCCATTTCTCCTCTCCTCTCCTTCTCCACCCATCCTTCTCTCTTGTGTGTTGTCCGCCTGACTCAGAGCCGTGGACGGACGGCCCTGCCGACCTGTGTGAGGCTTTGTTATCCAAACATCTATACTCCTGGTAACTAAAGATGAAAGCGTAACTTTCTCTGAACACCTTTTTATTTTCATGCTGTTTTATTTGGCATCAAGAAAAAGTCAGTGTGAAGCTTTTTTTTTTTTTCTTTTTCTTTTTTTCCACCCCCCCAATCGAAGTGGCCCGCACGATCCCCCCTTAATAGAAGACAAATGTCACATCTCGTTTGTTTTTTATTTCTCCTTGGCTCGCTGTGCTGTGCATATTCAGTTTCGAGATCAATTTTTATAGGATACGTGTCGGAAGTTTCTTCCCCAGCCCCTCCCCACTCATTCTCATTTATTCTTTTCATGGTTAGTATGTTTGTAAATGTCTCTGCTTTTTGATGAAAGACTAGATGGTGTTGTAATAAAAATGTATACCGAGGTACACTCTGCATTTGGTGACTTCCTCCTCATGTTTGGTTCATTTATATTAAATGTATTCTTTTGGATGACAGAATGTTTTTTTTTTTTTCTTCACATTGAATTTGTCAACTTCAGGATTAATTTGTTTTATTATTTTTTTTTAGTTCTTGTACATTGTTGTAGTAGTGCTACATCTTTTGTTTGTTTTTGTTTCCATATGGATCAGTGGGTCTCAAGGTAAGAGAAATGACACTAATGTACCTTGTTTTGCACTGATTAGTGAAAGTAGAGGAAATACAGACACCCAACCCCCCCCCCCCAAAAAAAAACCCATTGAGATGTGAAAATGTGTCTGAAATGCTTTGGACTGTTTTTGGGGGGCAGTTTCTAACCACATACCATGAACCAAAACGAAGAGATGCTGCTGTCGACAATGTCATTACTCATTTGTATTTAAATGCACTGAATGCTCCACACCAAAACGGTGCATACCAATTTTCTTTCTTTCTTTTTTTTTGTGCTGTAGAAAACACCTGTCTTAAATAATATAGTCCCAATCATCAGTCAAGCAGCTTTTAAAGGAAACGCTCACCTTTTAGGTGATCTCCAACCGTGTCAGTTCAAAGAAGTTTTTATTATGCTTGTACTTTTACACTCGGCATGTTTGATAGTGATATGTTTCTTTTAGATTTCAGCCACTCTGTCTGCTGTTTGGCTTCACAATTGACGTTAAATTACAGAACAATCCAGTCCTGAAATGTTCAACGTGTACAGTGTACGCTGGTGTAGTTTATGCCGTGCAGCAGCCCTTTAAACCGGAGGCCTATTCCACAACATCTTGCATGTTTCTTCAAACGCTCAGCAGTTTTATGCTGTTTTTAAACTTGCCGATTTTTAAAATAATGGGATTTTCAAATGGCGTTTTGTTGTCTGACTGTCGCATCAAAGTTGAAAAAAGCGTCGAGGTTTTACTGTGGAGGTGTTTTAGTGTCACTTCTGACTTTCTCTTGCTGCTTGTTCCATTTGTAACCAAAATTATTCTGGTTAAAAAACAGAAAAAAAATAAAAAAGCCTTTGCCGAATGTAATAAAATACATGGTAAACATTCACAGTAACAGGTAATGGAGACTGGTCCTGTGTTTTTAACCTCAGGGTTCTTTTAAGACAGCGGTTTTCAAAGAGTGGTGGGCCTTCCCTAACGGACTGCCAGAGAGCGTCAAGGAGCTTCCTCAGGGCTTTTCTAAAAAAAAATTGGTAAAAAGTGTTTGTGTCAGGGAGACCAGTTTCAAAGTGAGCATCAGTGCCAAGCCGTCGGTGTAAAACTGACAATCATTTAAAGAGTTCCATCATTCAGAATTGATCCACGCAGGTGTTTATATTATGATGTGAAGCACCTTTAAGGTGATAGTATGAGTCCAGCTGTGAGGGATGTTCATCCTTCCACGCTTTGAAAACTCCTGTCTTGGTATTGTTGGTCATGTCTTATAAATCCTCAATAAATGAATTTGATGAAGGTTATAAACAGGGTGAGAGAGAGAGTGCCTAACAGCATCTGAATAGTTATCAATCTGCTCTTCATGTGTCCTTGTTTATGGTGCTTCAGAAAGGGCTTTCTGGGTAAATGTTGAACCTTTTTTCCTATATGTCTGGAAACTGTAAATTAAATGCAATTGAAATTTTTGTATTCTAAAACTGATTACCTTAACTGGGACCTTTCCAATGCAAACCGTCTCGAAACAGGTTTAACTGTAAACTCAATGTGGTCGTTGAAAGCAGGAGTGTACATCTCCTCTGTCGGGGTTCCATTTACACAATCAATTTTACTGTTCTTATTAATTGGCGGGAAGCAAAAATTTAGTTTCTGATGCCTAAAAAGTCCGGTCTGTCAGAATGTAAATGCATGCAGGTCTTTAGAAGTTGGTAGATGCCAGTTTTGTTCCAGCTTCTCTCCACAGCACTGCGGTAAGTGTTTGCAGGTCTTCATCCACAGCAAGGCCAGAGAAGAATCTGCTGCATCCACCAAGATTTGACTGTGCATAAGCAGATGGAAAGTATCTCCCTTTGTGTTTTCAGTATTTTAGTTTCATTAGGTGATGCTTTGATACTGAAGTTATTGGATCCCACCCACTTGAAATCTCAAACATTTTATTGGATAGCTGTATTGAAGATGAAAGTTCTGAATGATTAAGATGTATTGTCCTGCAATTTGAAACCGTAAACAACCCGAGAGAAATGAGCCTTAAGTATTAGAGGAATAAGCATTTTTATAGGCCTCTCAAAGCATTGCTCAGGTAAAGTGTGGGGTTAGAGTAAGTTGCACTTTTCTACATTTACACTGATGTTTTGACACTTGTTTGTAGCCAGAAGTGCAAAGAAGAAATAAAAGCGAATAATGAATTTTGGTTCTGGCTTCTCATTTTTATTGAACGTATTACATATGAGGTCAGAAAAAAAAAAAAGACACAAATCAAAATACCTGCTATTGGTGCTGTGTTGCACCTTGTTGGCTCGCATGAGTATCAGTGGTTCACATGTTTTCCACATGTCTGCATGTTTTCTCTAATATTACACAAATATGAATGTGTCAATTAGTGGCCCTAAATGTGGCTGAGAGTCTGCCTGGTGATGGACTGGTGACCTGTCCTCTCCCATAGATCCAGCACCCTGAAGCCCTGATGAAAATAAATCAGGAAAGCAGAATGGTAAAGATATCTTGGCTCATACCAAATGTGATCCCGAGATGACCAGCCCATGCACCGTAGTGAGAAAAGTTAAACAAAAGTGGCTACATGGATGTGGGGAACCGTGCCATTCATTAATCTAAATCGCTTTCAGAGAAGAAACTGTCAATGTTGTGGATTTTTATGAAATATTAATAACCGAAGATTGTGTTTTATAGCAGTGCGAAGTGTCAAGACTTTCTAGAATGGTAATAGTTATTTAAACAGACCGAATTGAATCGTGTATGGTGTTTAATGTACGATTGACGGGGTTACCCGGAACCTTCGTTTCGCCAGTCTCTGTTTCAGCCGGATTGACGTACCCTTCCGTGGATTGTTTGTATGGCGGTTCGAAAGTAGACATGTCTGTTTTATTATGATAAATGGCAGCATTACTATTCGCCTTGGTTATTCAGAGATATTGAGAAAGTACTGTAGACTACTACAGGACAAGTTTCGCTTTACCTGCGCTGTACTATGTTTAAAAAGATGACGGAATTTGGTCCAGATTCCGGGGGACGCGTTAAGGTAACGGAGCATTGATTAATCCCAGGATATTCTTCAAGTGTTTCTAATGTCAGGGTGATGAGATTTAGGTAGTCGTTTCGGCATTGCTTAAACAATCCAAACGTTTCCATTCATTCCCTCTGGTGTTTGCAGGGAGTTACCATTGTGAAGCCCATTGTGTTTGGAAATGTTGCCCGATACTTTGGGAAGAAGAGGGAGGAGGACGGACACACTCACCAGTGGTCTGTCTATGTGAAGCCTTACAGAAATGAGGTACTCATCGACTGTATTCAGCATCCACCTGGGCTCAGCTTGATTCATTTCCTTGAATGTAATTTATTTTGCGTGTTTGTTCAGGATATGTCTGCATATGTGAAGAAGATCCAGTTCAAGCTGCATGAGAGCTACGGCAACCCGCTGAGAGGTGAGTTAACTCTTTTATCCAGGTCCAAAACTACGCTTCTACTTAATATCAGTTGTTCATTTTTATTTCAAGCATAAAAACAAAAATAATGCAATAACATTTTAAAACTGTCAGTGTGTTGCTGTTGTTTTACTGTTTGTTTTTGTCCTTTCAGTGGTTACTAAGCCTCCATATGAGATCACAGAGACAGGCTGGGGAGAGTTTGAGATCACCATCAAGATCTTCTTCATTGATCCAAATGAAAGACCTGTAAGAGCCGCCACAAATACACTCAAACAGTTTTAATCAGTATGTCTCAGCTTTACTACAACCATGTTTTGTAATTCATTTGAGCTGCTTATAGTAAAAGTGTGTGGTGACGTATTGGTAGGATTTAATGGGATGTTGGAATCAGGGTATGTGAACTTGTTCTGTGTGTGTTTTCCAGGTTACTCTCTACCACCTCTTGAAGCTGTTCCAGTCAGACTCCAGTGCCATGCCCAAGAAGACAGTTGTCTCTGAATTTTATGATGAAATGGTAACCTTGCTTCCATGCAGAAGTGACCACATTGTTTCACGTTGAGCTGAATGAGCATTTATTGTGATAAATATTAGGAAGTAACTGAATATGAGACCTGGAAGTCTGGGTTAAATTTAACCCTCACAGCTCTTTTTCCTGTGCAATTTCTAGATCTTTCAGGATCCCACAGCCATGATGCAGCAGCTGCTGACAACCTCGAGACAGCTCACCCTGGGAGCGTACAAGCATGAGACAGAGTGTATGTACCCAAATACTGAGCAGAGTTGTTTATCCTGGAAATATTTACAGCTCACATTTGTTTCTGTTTCTGCAGTCGGTGAGCTGGAACAGAGGACAAAAGAGAAAATGGATGCAGCAAAGAAGAGAACCAGCCAAGAAATCACAGAGCTGAAGGACAAACTGAAAGCCAGCAGAGAAAACATCAACCACCTGAAGGCAGAGATCCGGAAACTGGAGGAGGATGGAGACCACAAAGAGCACTAAAGACAGAACGGGCGTGTCGAACATAGAGGGGGAATACTTAGTGATCTGTAATGCATCTGTCTTCGATCGTTGTAGTGGTTCACTTTGAGATTTCTTTTTAGTTTGATCAGCATTTGGAATTCATGTCAAATGTCTCCATCGGTTATCTTCATACAATTCATTTCTTGATGCAATCATTTCTCAAAAAGAAAGTAGGATTTCCCTTCATGAAAATCACCTCCTTCACATGACATCTGAGAGGATGCTGCCAAATCTCAGTCAAACTCCTTATTTGGCTTTTTCTTTTTCTTTATTTTTTTTACTGGTGTAAAGTTTTTATAAAGTGATTGTGTTTGTATTCTTGTGTGTGTTTCTTGAGTTACACACGATGAGTTTGCTCACAGTAAAAGGAAGCTGACCTCTTTTACCTTTATTAATTATCAGTGCATCTACTGTCCCACTGTATTCATCTAAATGAAGTTGTGTGGTATAGATATGCTGTCGTGACTGGTTTTCAGGTAGATTTTTATTCTGACTTTATTTGTATTTATACTGTTTCCTCGGTGTACAGTGGTCAGCAGTCTTGCCTCATGTTAAAAATAACCTGGGTTTAAGTCTGTGCTCAGGGATTGTTTGTACAGTTGTCATAGTCTACCAGCGCGCGTGTGTGCGCAGAAGGAATAAACTAAAAAGTGAAACAGCAGATGTAACTCAAATCACCAAAAATGACAAGCAAACCCTCCAAGGCAGAACAGCAAAAACATTCATACAGATTCTAATTTTATGAGATGATATTTGAGATTTACAGTTGAATTTATTTTATTTGAATAATCTATCTGAGCTTAGAAATGGGATTCCTGTTATGCACACCCTTTTAAATTGTAATCCTCCATCTAGCCCTGCTTTCTAAACTGTAGCCAGTCATAATTGTAATATCTATTAGTTTTTAAGCTGTGTTTTGCGCGTTTTAAAGGTTACGTATGTTTGCGTTTCTAGACCAAACTTTTATTAGGTGGAAATTGGGGAAAAAAAGTTTTTTTGAAAATGAAAGTAGTGAATTAAGGACTTCCGTGAAGAGAATACAGTTAAAGCCACAGGTGTCTAAAAAAATGCTTCTGTAAGATATTTCCACTGCAGATTACAAGATTGTGCAATTATTTTCGGCTCTATAAGCGGGTTTACAATATCTACAAGTCAACAATAAACGCTGCTTTTTTTGTTGTTAGAAAAATCTTTTTAAAAATCAAACCTCGCGGGAAAGTAAGGACGGACAACTAAAAATTCCGAGGGTCAGTGAAAGCATCTTACAGGAAGTTCTCTCAGCTCCTCCTGCAGTGAAACTCAGACCACAGCAAGAACTTTTCTAACTTTATGTCTTCTGGCTGCTTTGTTTTAGAACTTTTTCTTAGTAAATATGAGCAGAAGTGGGCATTTTGAGCGGAAAGGATGCTGTGTAAGCCTGTGCAGCTGCGGGTGAGGAGTTTGGTGGGTTTCCTCTGGTTGAACTCTGCTCAGGTGACCCTCATCAGGTGGAAGAGCTCAGGGTGAGTCCACACACACACACACACACACACACACACACACACACACACACACACACACACACACACACACACACACACACACACACACACACACACACACACACACACACACACAGCTCCAAAATAGTTTATTCTCATAATATGATCATACTTCATATAACACAAAATAGACTTAATTTATTGTTTACCCTGTCCTTGTTGCTGATTACCTTTAAAACTCGAGAAATCTGACCAAACCAGATGATGAATAATTAGATTCTCCCACCTAAATCATCACAAAACTCTGGCTCTCCATGAACTTCATTGGATCCAAAACCCAACAATGTGTTCACTGCAAAATCTCCACATCCACACACCCAGCCTCAGACCTGCCTCCTCTCTCAGCCTCTCTGTCCTGAAATGTGCTGATAAACAAAACGCATCATTCCAGTGCGGCTGATCGCAGTTCTTCGTCCTGAGTGTAAACACGCCAGTCTGAACGGTGCAGTATGACTCCAGACGTGCAACAGGCAGTAAAGTGAAGCAAGTTTCCTGCATGTTATGAAACAGTGAGGAACCTGTGATTGTGTGTGCGGTGATCTTGCCCCCGGGGCGCCTGCTGCCCTGCGGCCCCTGGAGCGTGTAGAAACGCCCCTGACCGGCCACACACCCAATCGAACTGACAATAAAAATAATTTTCATTGTGATATTCTAGTGATGATCGAACCCACAGGTTGGGCAGATTGTGAGCGTGGAGGAGTTTTGGAGGGTTTGTGGTTATTTATAACAGCCCGCAGTGTTTGTCGCGCGGGTCACGTGGCGCGAGGCTTTGAGCGCCGACGTCAGACAGACGGAGCTGGTACGGAGCTCCGGTCCTCCTCCTCCTCCTCCTCCTCCGGTCCTCCTCTCCTCCTCTCCCTGCGTCTGCCCTCCGTTTCCCCGCCGTCTCATCGCCCGCTCCCCGGCCTCACGTCGCGCTGCGGTCATGGAGCAGCGGACTGAGGCGCGCGGCTCCTCCTAAAGGCTCGACCCTCCCCGCGCCAGGCTCATGCAACAAACGCGACTCCTCGTCGGGAACGCGGCCGCTGGAGCTCTGGTGTGCGCCACTTCACAGGTAAGTTGTGGAAACGCATAGAAATGGACCGGACGATGCGGGTGCAGCGTGCGTGGAGGTGGCCTGCAGCCTGATCCGGGGGCAGTGGGGCACTTTAATCTCCTCTGCCCTGCTGTCACCACTATCTGCCCCTACAGGACACGTTCCCTTCGCTGATATGTTGCTGAAACATCAGAGCCTGTTTTCTCCGTGTGTGGCCTGTTTGACAGGGTAGTGACTCATATTGTGTTGCAGGCAGATTTTTCATGTCTGTTGCATAGATTTCCTGTCATGTGTCTCACCGTGAGCAGGAAACAGTTCACTTTCTCTTACACTGCTGTGTGTGTCTTTTTAATCTCTTGGCTTGCAGCCAGTAATGTGTGTTAAAGCTGTAGGATATATTGTATGTCCATCACTGTTACATTAAGAATGTTATATATACTCTGTTTCCATGCACTGTGCGTGTAATCAAACAGATGGAGTCTGACTTCCCAGGACTGTGTTGTCAGTTGACCGTGTTTCCCCTTTATTAGTTCAACACCATTTCATCCAGCAGGACAGAAGTCAGAAAAACAAGGAGAGAACAGCTTGAAACACCGAGTCATCAGTGATCTGCTTCTGGTGGGAGCTGCAGATCAACATATGGTCACAAAAAGAAAAAGAAATTGAAAGATCCCCAAAGCACAGTGAAATTAACTTCATTAATTTAAGTTTATTATTATTATTTCAAGTCATTATGATCGCAATATTCCATCTAACGATTGCTTGTTTGTTTAGTATTGTGTGTGCAGCAGCATCTTGACATGATGTTTCATTTCAAACACTAAATGAGGATTCAAGTATTTCCTGCGAACAGGGAAATTTATTACTGAAGCAAAAGCAGTGAAACACGATTGTATTTATGCCATTTTGGGGGGGGAAAAAAATCCTCCAAAAATAACACCTGTCTCAGGAATTAGCACAACTGTTGTGTGTGTTTGGTGTTTACATGAGCACATCAGGCACGCCGCCCGGCTGCACAGACCTTTGTTTTGGTTGTGGTCCACACAGAGCGCCATTGTTCGGCCCGTGTCTGTGTGCCGAGTCCATTCATGAGGCTGAGTGCATCATCAGCATGCCATAGCGTTAATGTATGGAGTTCCCCCATGAGGGCAAAGTGCACGTCAGGCTTTTAACTCCCCTCTACTCCCCTAACAGTGCACTGCATTTCCCTTTTTGCATGGCACAGGATCCATTATCGATATCCACATCTTTGAAAATGAAGGCGTTTCTCTTTGGTTAGCCAGCCATGCAGTCATGCCGTTGGGTCTTATATCAACGATGTAATTTGTGATGAATACGAACAATTAGGCGGATGACAGTGTTGTCTCTGTGTGTCAGGATTTGGCATTTTCTTGCTCCTAATTGACCCCAGCTGTGCCTTTTCTGCGAAGTTTTCTCCTTCGCTTCTTCATTTTTCATACATTTTTTTTGTGTTTAATGACTTCTGGCCACCAGCTGTCAAATTGATATTATAAAAAAATGTTCTATTAGAACATTTATTATTACGCCAGCGGATTGATCCCGGTCTGAACAAAGGTTCAACCACTGCATGCAGTGCACTCTGGACACCAAGACCTTATCTCATCATGGTTTCATCTGAATAAAGGTGAAGTGGATCCTGGCTATCATCCGTTTTACACACAAGCTTTAGCGTTACATGTCTCTGTGTGTTTCTGTGTGTGTGTGTGTGTGTGTGTGTGTATTCCAGGTTTGGAGGTGGTAAGGCCATGGAGAAGCCGTCATCCTCCGGCAGAGCGGCTCTGGAAGACCCCAAAGCCTCGATGGAGGTAATCCATCCTTCGCACCAGCTTAAATCCAGGTTTATTTACATTTTGAGAATAAATGCGGCCGTGTGGAAGTTAATGTTTCAAAAGTCATCTTGAAGAGTCTTGACGGGAATGTGAAAGAAGCTTATTTACAGCCTCTGTTGCACCGTTTATGTTCTCGTGCTGACTGTTGAAGGCAAACACTGCCAAATCCAGCTGAAGTCTTCCTCCAGGAGGGGCGGGTGAGGGGAGCAGTGTCACCTATACGGCGGAAAAAAGTTGCATAAAAACCTTGTTAAGTCTCTGTAAAATCTGACTCGATGATTTGTTTATTGTATTTTTGCCTGCATCATTTTGAGCTTAGGGCAACAAAGAATAATATTTAATGGGGAGGGGCAAGGATTTGGTAAGGATGAGTATGCGGAATAGTTCTCATGTTATAAAAGCTCTCTTGAATCTGCCTCATTTTTTTTGGGGGGGGAGAATTTAAAAGAATGCAGGATTGTTGAGCTGGAAGCTCCCTGAAGGCCTCGGTTATGTGTTTTCTCAGTGTTGCCTCAGCCGGAGCCAACATTGGAAATTGAGTTGCATAACTCGGTAGTTTGATGAGTGCTGGATGACCGTGCATGAACTCCGTCACTGTCTGCACCCTGACTCCAGGACGGAGGCGCCCTGCGAGGCGCTGAAGGCGGAGAGTCGGACCCTCTGACGCCCAGGAAGAGCAGCTCCTCCCGCTCCTCCAGGAAGAGCTTCCGGCTGGACTACAGGCTGGAGGTAGCCTCACTTCCTGTCATCCGCTGTTCGGTGGATGGTGGCGTGTTAAACTAAAAATGCTCCGACTGCAGGAGGAAGTCACAAAGTCCTGTCGAGACAAACATGGCCGCTGGATCAACCCGTGGCCCACCTGGCAGTTTCCTTCCTATCCGCTGCTACTCAGGTTCCTGCTGTTTGATAAAAACCACAGCAATGTGCCCACAAGCAAGGAGGTGGGTCATTTTTGTATTGTTTTTTCTGTTTCTTCTGAACTCTTTTTAATCAGTTTGTCCTGTTTGAATCAGATTATATCAACCAATTCAATCAGTGGATCAATCCCATGAGGCTTTGCGGCTGTGTGACATGCAGGACGGATCTGTTTGCTGGAATCATCAGCTGACTTTCAGTTTTCATAGAAACGCCGCCCTTTGTCCCGGTATTTTTAGCTCCGATTGGAAACCTCGCTGAGTTCAGTGGAGGCTTAGCCGGCTTCAGAGGCCGCGATCGAAAAATGTGTAACCCCTCGGGCGCACGCTGCGTTTATTTATCAGCTGATCGTTCATTGTAAATTATACTGGACATGTGGCTTGAATGAGTAACATTAGACAAAGCTGTAAGTTACACAAGTTTCTGATCCTCGTCGTTTGGTGTCTCTCAGGTCCTGGACAGTGAGCTCCCGGTGCTGGAACCGTACTTCGTCCAGAACCCGGACCTGTCGGAGTCCGGCCCGGGGCTCAGGGTGACCTGGCTGGGCCACGCCACCGTCCTGGTGGAGATGGACGGCGTCAACGTCCTCACAGACCCCATCTTCAGCCAGAGGGCGTCGCCCCTGCAGTTCATGGGGCCCAAAAGGTACCGGGGGCCCCCCTGCACCGTGGAACAGGTCCGGCACCGCTCTTATTCTTAACGATTCATCTCATACGGAGAACACGGACCTTCACTAGCTCCTCCTTGTTCCCTCCAGCTTCCCCGGATCGATGCCGTCGTCATCAGCCACTCGCACTACGATCACCTGGACACGGGATCTGTGGCCAGCCTTAACGCACGCTTCGGAGGGGAGCTACGCTGGTAGGCGGCCCTGCAGCCCACCGCCACACTGTCAGCCAAAACAAACAGAACCACAATGTTGAAACGATAATCTTCTGTGACATGAGGTTCGTGCCCCTGGGACTGATGGACTGGCTGGTGAAGATGGGCTGTGAGAACGTGATGGAGCTGGACTGGTGGGAGGAGAACTGCGTCCCCGGCCACGACGACGTCACGTTCGTCTGCACGCCGTCCCAGCACTGGAGCAAGCGCACCGCGCTCGACGACTGCAAGGTACCGCGCCGGTGAAGCTTCACGCTGCCTTTTCCCTTCCTGTGTTGGTGGATTCAGTGGATTTTGTCATGACAATCTAATTAAAAATGATCTTTGCATAAGTAATGTTTATATTATTTCACAACCAGTTCGCTGTCATTCTCCTCTGTCTCTCTACCCCCCCCCCCAGTCTTTATGGAGCAGCTGGTCCATCCTGGGCCCCGATCATCGCTTCTTCTTCGCTGGCGATACGGGTTACTGCTCCTCCTTCCAGGAGATCGGGCGCCGCTTCGGACCGTTCGACCTGGCGGCGATTCCTATCGGCGCGTACCTGCCCAGGTATTTACGCAGTTCAGTCACCTTCCATTCTCTTGAATCTCATAATATTGCACAGAACCAGTCACGCTTGTCGTATATTGTCCGTTGTTTTTTTAGGGATGTGATGAAGGGGCAGCATGTAGACCCGGAGGAGGCTGTTCAGATTCACCAGGACCTGCAGGCCAAACAGTCGCTGGCGATACACTGGGGGACTTTCGCCCTCGCCTACGAGGCACGAGTATACAGAGAAAATAGTCGCCGATGTTTCAAAAGTACTAATGATGAAGCTGAAATAAAAAGCTCTGTAGCTTTAATCCAAAAAGTGAAAACATTAAACTGGTAAATTTGCATGAATGAAGTCGGTTTGAAAGACTCCGCCGTCTGTTCTTCCTCCTGCAGTATTACCTGGAGCCGCCGGCTCGTCTGAGAGAGACGCTGGAGAAGAAAGGACTGAAGCCGGAGTCTTTCTTCACGTTGCATCACGGCGAGTCTCGCCTCATCGCCACGCAGGACGGAGACGTCTTCAACTGATGAACAATGGAGAACAATATGTCCGTTAGAAAATGCAGGAAATTGTGTTTAGTGCGTATTATATTTACAGTTCACCTTAAGTTCTGTAACGCTGTTTGTAAACTGAATGTTCACATGGATGGACAGCACTACCCACAGAAACAGGTTTACAGAACTGAAAATGTGTGAATGAGATCATGAGAAAGACCAAGGAATTTTAAGAACTTACCGTAATTTGTTATAACTAAAAAAAAGAAAAAAAAAATCTAGTTTTTTTTTCGTGGTACTACCTGAAAACTGCAGCTATCAAAAGAAAACTGTACTCAGTTTGTAACCCGAAGCAGGGCTCACGCTGTGACTTTACAGGTAATTCAATGGTAATTTACATTTTTTTATGTGCATTTATTTCATTGTCAGCACAGAGGAGGAGGAACGTTCCCGCTGGAAGGATTTTACAAGCCACAAAGAGGAGTTTCAAACGGCGTGATGTGAATGTCAATCAGAATCAGACCAGTTAAATTCTGCAGGCCCGAGTTACACCAGTGCTCTTACGGAGAAATGAATGTAGGTGAAGTTTGTGTGAGTTGTGTTGTGTCTTCTTCTGTTTTTAGCAACACAAATAATGACGAGTCGACAGATGCGTTTCAGTCGCTTTACTTGAGTTTTCCTGACGTGCAACGACCTGCAAAACGCAGCAGGCGCATGACAATGACGTCACCAACCATTCCCATACAAAGATGAAATTAGATTTTTTTGTTCAATACACTACAGTCATGGCCAAAAGCTTTGAGAATGACACAACTATTATTTTTCACAAAGTCTGTGGTATTAGTTTTTGTAACTGCCGTTTGCCTATACCCCAGAATGTTATGAGTAACCAGCTCAACTGTAATTCATTGCAAAGTCCCTCTTCACTTTGAAAAAGGACTTTATCACTAAAAACACATTTCCACTGCATTTCAGCCCTGTCACAAAAGGACCAATTAACCTAATTTTAATGACACACGGGTATTTAACATATGAAGTGACAAAGGAGGAGAAACTCCCAACAACCCAACCCACTTCAACCCCCTGTGGCTGCCGATGCATTTTAGAAGAATAGCATCCAGACCAAAGAATCCTTTTGGAGATTACGCCCGGTCAGGGGGAGACACATCTGTTTAACATGAAACAGGACAAATGGGAAAGAACCCCCCCCCCCCCCGTGGGTTTGCTTGGTGTCAGGAGCCCAGGGGACCGTCTGCTCAGGAGCCCACTCGTAGCTGATAACCACTACATGTATGATTATCTCTTTGGAAAAATCCAGCTGCAGCTCTAAACCTCCACCAGATCATAGCCAAATATGTGAGCATTCTCTCAACAAAGGTTGACTCAGTGAAAGAGAAGCAGAAGTAAATTTGGTAGGTTTCAGTACAGCCAGGTCAGGCGACGGCACACTACAGTGCCATCTGAATTTTCTAATGTACCAAATTATATATTTCACTTGTATATCACTACTGATGTTCAGTACATCCAAATACAGCAGTTTCTTTGCTGTTTTTTGAAAATTCAGCCAGCCCCCTATTTATTTTCGTACTCAAAAAATAAACCACACAAAACAACTGAAGTTGAATTCAAATTTAACAGATTTTTAAATAATTTGTAAAAAAAAAAAAAAAGAAGCTTAAACTAAATACTTTTGAATTGAATGTCTTTATTTCAAGTCAGACAAAAAAAAAACAACCAAGAAAAAAAAAATTCAACTTCGAGGAAACTAAAAACAGCAACAAAGAAAAGAAAAAACGAATGAGTCAGCTCCAGCTCGAAAGGGAGTGGGCAGAGGACGAGCTTATTTAAACACCCCCCCTGTTTTTCTTCAAGACATACAACTGCTGCAATATGACTGACACACATTCCGGTAAATATTCTGAAATACATAAAAAAAAAATGTTGTAGAAAAAAATGCAACACCGCCGTTACCCTCACTTCTTATACAATTTTAACATCTATAGAAATACTTCTATAAAAAAATTAAAATCATACACATAAAACCCAAACAACTATTTACACATTACACATTGTCCTGGACAGTAACACACATACATCACTGTCCATCGTGCCACAGCTGGAAGCAGTTCCTCTTTGAGGTGAGGCAGAGAGGAACCTGACATTTCCGACACACCACAGCCGTCTTCACTCGGGGCGTTCCGGTGTCGTGGCACCTCTTGCAGTACCTCCTGGCCCGACCTTCCTGGCTGTCGTTGAATAAGGGCATGCAGGAGGTGGAGGGGGGCGGGGGGGCCGCTAAGCCCACGGCAAACTCCAGCATCTCCTGGGCCAGCTTCTCCTTGAAGAGCTTGTGGGTCAAGGGCTGCGTCTGGCTGGGGTCCCGTTGCAACTTCAACACCTCCTTGTGCAGCAGGTAACTGTTCACTGTTGCAATGTCCACAAAGTGGAAAAAAAAAGTTTTATACCACTGTATGGCTTTGTTGTGGATAGAGTAAGATTTTATTAGTGCATCCGATAAATCCACGCCACCCATGTAGCAGTTGTAGTCCTTGATGCTGTCGGGAACTGGGATGACCTTGTTGGTCCACACCCCAGCCTCTTTCAGCTTTCTCGTCACCGTCTGTCCGCTGTAGGCCTGGTGGACCGTGGAGCACATCGCTACCTGTCTTGTGTCCATCCATTTCACGTATAATAGCTGGCCATTCCTGACCCAACGAATGTCCCCCCTTTCAGCCGTTTTGGGTAGGTCATTGGTGAGTGTCTGAGGGAGGCCAATTCGATTTTGTCTAATGGTACCACAAGAGCCAATCTTCTTAGCCAACAGATCGGTGAAGAGAGCGGGGCTTGTATAAAAATTGTCTGTGTACAAGGTGTAGCCGCTACCAAGGGCAGAGAAAGGCATAAGGTCCATTACTGAGGAGTAGGACAGACCGTGAGGTGTGGAGGATTCACTTTTACCTGTATATATAAAAAAATTCCAGGTATAGCCTGTTACTGAATCAGCCAGCACAAACAGTTTGTATCCCCACTTCGTTGGTTTGTTCTTCATGTACTGTTTTATGCTGATCCTGGCTTTGCTTCCAACCATCCGCTCATCAATGGAGATATTCTGGTATGGATGGAAATGAGCTTTACAGGCGTTGACGATCTCTGTGTAGAGAGGCTTCAGCTTGAAAAGCCTGTCGTACTCAGCGGTGTGTTTTTTTTCCTCATTTTCCTCATCCTCTTTTGGGTCGCTGAGGTGAAGCGAACACATAATGGCCTCAAAGCGGTCCCTGGTCATGTGGTCACCAGGGAAGGAGAAATTGTATGGCCATTTCTTCCTCCAATAGTCTGACCTGTGGTGGACTGACACAAGGCTAGTGAAGAGGAGAATGGCCATGAAGACATAGAACTCCTTCATGGTGAGCTCTTCCCACTTGTATTTCAACCCAGCGTTTTTTCTTCTCACAGCATTTTTGTTTGTATTGTCAATGATTTTCTGCACAACAGATGCTGAAAAGAAAAGCTGGAAGAGGCTGAGGGGAGACCACGCTGTGGTGGTGGGAAACGTAGGACCGGGGGTCCTGGCCGGCACAAATCTGAACGGGACAGGTTTGCTGTCCTCTTCGTCTCGGTCACGCCACCTGGTCTCACTCCCTGTAGGTGCCGACGGCTTCTCTGTAGGCTGAGTGGCTGCAGTGGAATTTTCCAGAGAGGAGCGTCGTCTCTTCTCTGTGGTGGGGGGAGGTGCCGATGGCTGTGATTCTCCTGGAGCAGTTCTTCTTCCGCGTTTCTTCCGCGGGGTCTTTTTGGGTAGCTCATACTCTTCATCGCTGTATACCCAAAATGGGGAAGAATACAAATATATTTAGTGGCCTAGTTCACAAGTCTCGCTGCAAATGTCTGTTTTTTTGGTTAAACGTCTACAGAGGTGTACACAAATCATTATTTCTAACTTCGTCAATGTCTTGACTATATTTTCTATTCATTTCAGAACTCATGGTGGGAAATAAAAGTGTGACTTTTCATGGACAACAAAAAATTGTCTGGGTGACCCCCACTCAGAGCAGCAGTGTAATAAACACACACTGTGCTGGGGAAGTCAACACGCATCCACATGCACCCAGGCAGAATTTTTTTTTTTCAGCACTCAAATTTCCAATTATGAGGTCATAATAATGCAATTGCATAAATTTTGAGTTCATAAAAACATTGTGACTACAGAAAACAATGACATTTATGAGACAATCCATACCTTTCCGAAAACGATAACGGGGCAGTGTAGTCCACATCCTCAATGGGATTGTCGGGAAACAGTAGGTCCTCATCTTCAGATGATGAATACTGCATGCAGATGGAGTTTCCTTCCTCCTCCTCCATAGCTGAGGGAACTTATTTTCAACAGGGGGGAAAAAAAAAGAATAAAAATACGCATGTTGAACACATGGTCAGGCCTAACAGGATTAATGACGGCATCACATGATACAGCCTGAGTAAAACTGTTATTTCAATACAATTCAGCAGTTAATAAATCATGTCTACTGCCTGCACGGCGCGTTCTTACCTTGTGCTGCAGCCTGCAGTCACAACACTCCAAATGTGCTGTTTTGCGCTCTGAGGTGGCACTAAAACGTTTTCGTCAAGGCTTCAAATTGCATCAAGTCTCGCCGAAACTTTCGAACAGACGCGGGCGGTTCCAACTACTACTGCGATTTTCATAAAAACACTAAACATAAGCTTGAAGAGCCGAAGAGCGGGAGTCGGAAGCGGCGTGTTCAGCAAAGAACTCCAAGCTTTCCAAGCAAAGAACACGTGAGAATGAATGAGTGTCACACCAAAACAGTCCGAGCGGAAACCACGCCCCCTCTCCCGATAAACGTTCCCCCCCATCCCACAGTCCACAAGCTATCAGTTTTTACAACAACAAAGAGTCGTCCGGGAGTCGAAAGAGTTGGCTCTTCTCTGGGAGTTGAGCTAAAAAAGCCGACTCTCTGAAAAGAGCCCGACTTCCCATCACTGCGAGAGCCGCTAGTCTGCGCGCCAAACAGCACCCTTTGCGAAAACGCATAATGCAGATTAACTTTATTAAATTGAATTTCTTTTCAAGCTGTCAGCAAATTGCGTTTAATGGGGAAACATAACTAAATTAATTCTTGTTTTTAAGATAATGGTAGGCGATGTAGTTTTCAATTATGGAACTTGGAAGAACAAGTGTATGATGATAGGAGTGTGATTATAGGAGCTTCACCTCAGAATTTTGCATCAAAACTTTCATCAAAAACATGAAAAAGTTACATTCTGATGAACTGCTGAGGTGTCTGATATGTTAGATTACAAAAGAAATGAATACCCAAAAGTGACAGAGTGTGTGGGGAAAAGATAAGTGTTGTGCTTACAACAAAACAATACAATACAAAACAGACTGTAGATGCGCTCTGTCGCCCTCTAGTGGTACTTTGAAGTTATATTCCAACAGTCTGCAAAGTAAAATTGAACTCATTTCCATTTTTTTAACTAAACCGTCATTTAATAAATGTATTTTAATGTAGCTGATTGAACACAAACTTCTAAAATGGCTAGATTTATTTTGATTTATTAAGTTTTGCGTCCCTTCTGCGGGTGACTGGTGGCTGATTCTGAGTTTTCTACGTTTCATTTTAAACATGTAATTGCTAAGCAAAGAATCTGTGCTTGTTTCAACAAAAATACAGTACAGTTTAATGTATAAAAACTGTATGTCTGGAATAGACAAATATATATATACTAAAAATAATGAAATACCATCGTTTTAGCTTGCAGACTTCAAAATTGATATCCTGCAACCTCTTAAAAATGTAAAAAGATACCTTTCAAATTGCCTCTTTTAACAACATTCCCATAAAAATCCATTTCTTTCCTATTGTTCTGGGACAGTTTGGTTAAAATGTAGTGGTCTTGTCAGAGTTTTCAAATTACTGTCTTATGAATCATTCAGCACTTGTTAGTTAATTTACAGTAATTGAATTCCTGAAAACTCTGGAATGTGTGTTTTACTCCCAACTCTGCTACTGAACCAAGATATGTCTTCATTAATAACACACACACACAGAGGATGTGATGCATTTTAGGAAAAACATTACATGTGCTGAGAGCTCAGCCTGGCGACCCTGCAGCGAATCACCAGAGGAGCCAAATGGTCTTTTTTACTTCATTCTTTTCATTCCTTCAAACGTTATTCTCTGCCCAGTCTTTTCCTCCACTCCCACATATTTCTTTTACTGGAATGTTTTTGCTCTCAGCTGTGATAGATGAGAGGTGATCATTGACATGTATATAAAAAATGGAATTATATGAGTGAAACATCTTTTTTAATTATTCTTCCAACCCTTTCAAGGGAAAATGACATTGTTCACTATATTCCTGATTTATTCCTTCTTATTCTCAGCTAAAAACAAGTTAATGCTAATCACAAGTGTAAGACAAAATCTGAACCTTAATCCCTGAGTGCACAAGATCACCAAATTCAGGCATTTAGATCAGCATTTTTTGTGAATAATACTTTAGATTGCAGGAAAATTATATTGCAGTAAGTGTGTTTAAGATCACTTTAAACATTTTCCAGTGATTGTATCATAAATAAATGATACAGGATGGGGAGCTTCATGTCTGTAGGTACAGCAGTGGGTCATTTCTTCTGTGTTCCAGAAAAACTAAGGAAAAACAGCAACCAGCACATTTCAACTTTACTTTAATTTCAAAATTTAAATGGATTTCAAGAACATATTAAGTTAAAACTGTATACTTTATTGTACATATAAAATTACTTGAAGCCTTCGCCTTTGAGAAAGAAAAGGCAACAGCATAAGCATTTTTATAGACTTTCCACTAATAAAATTAGTGATTAATGTGAATTTATTGGAATGGACTGATCCGCACCACAGGACTGTGATGCCCACAACGGCAAAAGTGGCAGATTTACATAAAAATGCCATTTTTATGTGTTAAAGAGCAACATTGTATATAAAAATAGTTGAGTTTGAAGGATTCCCTGATGACTGAGAGTGTTGGAAAGCAGCAGGAGGAATGCGTCAGGCCACGCTCTGCCTGCTGCTGTCCCTGCTGTGCGTCGACCCCCCGGAGCAGCGGCGGGAGAAGTCCAGGAAGATGCCGTCGTGCTCCAGCTCCGAGTCCAGCGAGCCCGCGCCGTGGTCGGCCATGACCTCCGGGCTGGAGGCCGGGCTGGGGCCCGAGCTCGTGTCCTGTGCCAGCGCTTTGGAGGACGAGGGGGAGTCGGACACCAGCGAGCCGCTGCAGTGCGTGTCGTCGCCCGGGGACGGCTCGGGGAGGAGGCAGGGGGAGGGATGCTGAGGGGCCGCGGGGCTGTCCGCAGCCCGGGGACGGGCGCTCAGGCCGGAGGACGCCATGTCTGGACAGAGGACAACACAGGACGCGGAAATTAAACATTTTAAAATTTAGTTTGCAAGTTTATCCAGTTTTCAGTCCAAAAACAATTACAGTTAATTGCTGACAGCTGTGTCTGTCTCGTTGTGTTTGGACAAAGGACTGATCACAGTCGGGTTCAGTGCTGGAGGCTGTGGCGGATTCGTTCTGCCAGGTGTACCTGAGCGTGCGGCCGAGGCGGCGGAGCTCTGGGAGTGGCTGCCGAGGCTGGCCGAGCTGGTGCGACCGGAGTCGCCGGCGCCGCCGACGGCAGACTTGGCCACGGAGCCGTTCTCCTCCAGGCAGGACGTGATCTCCGAGACGGAGTGGCGCCGGATGCTCATGCTGCTTCCCGTGGAGGAGTCCTGGTCGTACTCCACCACCGGGGTCAGCATGGGAACGTTGTAGCTTTTCGAGCGGACCACCGGATTCTTTGCGGCGGGAGAGTTTCCGGATTTGGAGGGCCAGGAGTGCTGCAGACGCTTCTCTGAAGGAAGGAGAGGAAACCTGAATTCAGTCATTCTTTATCCAGCTATTGTAGATGTGAAAAACATTTCATTAACGCCGTGAAGCTTAACAGACAGACCTAACAGACAGGAGGAACAGTGCAGACTGGAGGATCCGTCTCTGGAGTATAAACCGTGAGTCCCGAGGTAGGGCGAGACCACCTTCTGGATGAGGGACTCCAGGCGGAGGTAATCATCGGTTACACCTTTGGATTCGTGGACCCCCTGGTTAAGAAAACCATAAAGACATGCGTGTGTTGAGAATTTAAAACTCGTTGCTAGCTGGAGTGCGTTATGAAAGATCGGCCGCTGGGTTTTTGTTTGAAACGTCACAGGTTGTAATGAACAAATGAAGTAAGCTTCCAGCTGGGATGAACTCATGGCGTTCAGATCACAAAGTTAACGTTTTCATGCTGTGGGGGAGGAAAGACATATGGACTCAGGGCTCACTCCAGCATCTGTAAATAAGAAGAGATCAATCAGGTTTCGATACTGTGAATTACTGCGTCCATGGAAGCCACAGCGCAGAAAGAAACCACATAAATAGAAGAGACTTCAGTGAGCTGGCGTCACAGAAAGAGAGGGAAATTACTAACAGATGAAACAAGCAGCAGCAGCAGCACACATTCAGGACTGGATTTTATCTGTGTTCGACTCAAGCCTTTTCTGTCCTACTTTCCAGCATTTTTCATACATTTTGACTCCAGCCTTTTTCCACGTGTTGTTAAGCACTGCAGGTAAACACCAGTATTTATATATGTGTATTCTTTTCAGACTATGCCTTCTTGTTTCGTGCTTTCTGCCCGAATCAGAAAGAAGCGAAATCTGAGTCACCACAAGATCCGACACAAAGAGAAACAGACACACGGTGCATGCAGTCGCACACATGTGAGAAGACATTTACCAATAATAAAAGCTAACTGATGGTTCAGTGTGTGGCCTGACTGCTAACCATCCGATGGAAGAATCGGTGTAGGTATAGGAAGATATGTACATTCTCTACCTCAAGAATTGTTCAATCCGTCCTTCAGCCATTTCCACCCCTGTGTTGGTGGAGCTGGTGGTCTGATCCCTCTCATCCTCTTTGTGTGTCGAAGTGTGTTCGAGGCAGTGAAGCCCCCCCCCCAAGAAGCCTGAAACCTTGCATGATAGCCATCACCACTGGTGTGTGAATGATGCGTGTGTGGATGGATGAAAGATCGTATAAAAGCGTGCTGAGACTCCTGGAAGGACAAGAAAAGTCCATTTCCTCCAGCAGTGTCCAGACTGCAGGGAGGCTGCCTCCACTCGGTGTCTCTTTAATGAAACCATCTTTTGTTTTTTAACCCAAAATCCACCTTTAAAACTAACCGACAGCTGCAAAGGTTTAAAAACCTCCTTCATTATTCTTCTCTGGTCTTGTGAGGAAGCATGAGCTTTAAATGACTGTGTAAACACCACAGTTTCTCCCAGGCTGACACACACACACACACACACACACGCAGAGGGGGCTGAGTGGTCATGGGAAGACAACTCCGCTGTGTGTGTGTTCACACTGAGATTACTTCCTGTGAGATCCCTCTGCAAGAGACGCTGCGTGGCCCCCTTCTGCGCTCCGCTCCCTCCATCTGTTGCCATTTACCCTCCCGACTCACCCGACATCAGTCAGGGACGTCTGTGAGCAGCGGGTGTGAAAGGGTGAGCGTGGGTACAAGGAAAAAGAGGCGAAGGAGGGGGAGTGTGTGTGTGTGTGTGTGTGTGTGTGTGTGTGTGTACCTGTAGGATGAGCAGCATCTGGATGATGGAGGGAGGAACTCTGGCTCGAGGGCGAGACAGGGCCTCGTCCAGCTTCAGGTTGAGGGTGATGATGTTCCTGAAGTGGAGGAGAGCCAGCTGACGGACAGACGGCTCCTTCCCCTGAACACACACACACACACACACACACACACACACACACACACACACACACACACACACACACACACACACACACACACAGAGTGAAACGGTTTCACTGGAACGTGAGACGGAGGTCGGGTGGTGTGTGTGTGTGTGTGTGTGTGTGTGTGTGTACCTGCACTGGGTAGAAGATGGCCTGCAGCATCGACAGGACGTCACAGAAGAAGAAGTCCCAGGTGTCTGCCAGAGAGTCCAGCAGCTTCTGACCTGAGAAACCAACAGGAAGACCGTCCAGGGGGAATTCGATTAAGAGAGATGAAAAGAAAACTGTCATAAACATATGTGCTTTTACTTTTTGTTGGACTTTTCAATGTAAGAGATAACATTTTGAACAAATATTAGTCTTCTGTAAATTAAATTGCAGTAAAAATGTTGTTGTAATTTTGGTTTTTTTGGCCAAAAATTGAATAAAAAACAGCTATCAAACTTAATCTGACAAATAACTGATCACTTTGTACTGAACACTGATTGTAAAAGCGACATTATATGAAGCCTTGTTTCATAATTCATGAAGAATGCTCTGCATTGTTGAGAAAAATCTTCAAAATCAGGTAAAAAATCTCTCTGGGTTAACCGCAGTGTGGCACATTTCTCGTTACACACACTCGCTGAGAGGAACAACTGAGTGTGTGCGCTGCAGTAACTTGTGTTTTCATGCACTGGAAACACAAGAGACATAAAGGTTCATTTCCTGTCTGGGTTTTTTTTTTGTGACGACTGAGCTGCAAATGAACAACGAACCTGCAGCGTGTCTGAGTGTGTGTGTATGAATTATAGGTCATTTATTGACCACAAGAGAGCAAACAAAACTTTAAACCTTGTTCTCACCTCTTCAACCTCTGTGTGTGTCCGTGTGTGTGTTCACCAGTAGAGTTGCTCAATAAATCAGGAGGATTAGTCAGATGTTTATGTCATATTGAGATTTATTCATTGACTGGCACTGAGATCAGTGTTTTCTGACGCTGAGGGGAAATGTTGGTTAATAAATGAGAGAAATGTAAAACTTGAGACAAGGTCTTCCGTTCAGTAGTAACCATTTCTCTTCCACTGCATAATAAATAACTCGGGATAACCTTCATAGTAGCGAATCTTGTCCCGGAGAATGACCATGCCTTTAGTCAGCAGCTGGTTCTGAAGGTACTCCGTGAAAAACGAGCCCAGCTCCGTCTTCAGCAGCTGCCTGCAAAAACACAGCGGTTCGCGTCAAGTGGCGAACCGAACCGGCTCACAGTCACACAACCCCAAACTACTGCAGCAAGCTGAGGAAATGAGAAACGGCGTCGTTCGCAGAGTAAATAAAGGCTACGGCGATGCGCGAGCTCTTCATGGAGCAGATCCAGATGACGGTCTGTAAACAGAGGCCAGCTGGGATCAGCAGGACGGCTCTGCTGCTGTTATAAAAATGTAACCTTTGATCGAGGCTGACGGAACAGGTACCAGAACAGGTAGACCCGCATTATATGATCATCTGGGAAACAAGTTACCAGGAGCAGAATGTGAGAAACTTTGGCAAAGAGTTTGATAGAATCCAGGCAACAGTGAACTTTTCAGCACAAGAAGCTCATTCTTCTGCAAAGACAAACGTGCGTCTGTGATTTTCCAGTGAGCAAAACTTTGCAAAGACTGGTAACTATTTGCTAAAAAAAAAAAAGACCAATCATAACTCAAAACTTGATCTATTTTTTTCCTCAATAGAAGGAACACAGACAGGCTTTATCATTTAAATGATTTTTCTGAAAAGTTTCCACAAACTACAAATGCTCAACTGTTCATAAACGGAATAACAACAGTGTGTTTTGGCTCATGTGTGTGACTAACCTCACCCTTTACTGTGACTTATTTGGAGGTATTTAGCTGTTTTGAGAGAGGAGAGCTGCACGAAGTCAATATTTTACACCTTTACGGACTCAGCTGGGGTCATTTAAAAAGCACAAAATCACAAGGTGACCCACAGAGTTAAGCTATACAAGAAAAGTCCAAAGTGAAGATATCTTTGTTCAAATATAACTAACCTGACACCTTCGTTCAGAGTGTAGAGTTCATTTTCTCCCAGATCCTTCTTCTGGAAAACGGAGATCACTGCGTTGTGGATGCTACCAATAAACACAAAGTGCAACATTAAATGTTAGTCACATTCAGGAAGACCCTCACTGCAATCTGAGCCACAGCTGCACCAAATACACACATGATAGTCCCACCAGAAGATTATTTTTACTCTTGATCTTTAATAATGAACCTGTGCAAGTCTCACAGAAAAACTAGATTGTGGAGAGTTATTTCATTAAAGATCAGAGGGAGCTTCAGATGACAGCTCCTATCTGCCACTCGGTGTCAAATAAAGCCGAAACACTGTCAAAACAACCACAGAGAAGACAGAGTGGAGGGAAGCAGAGAGAAATCTTTGAGGCAGAATCAGTTGAAAAGAGTCGTAATGGACCCTGAGGGAGCCTGAGAGAGCTGATGTGTGTATGTCTGAAAAGACTTTCCTATTCATCGCGTGGATAATGGCCCCGACACAGCTTCCAGCTGCTGATGTTTGTAAAAACATCGACTCAAACACTTTGTATACAATAAATGCCTGAAGGGCTCGCGCACAAACATAAAGCCCAGACTTTCACAAAACAGCGCGGCGAAGCTCTCTGACCTGTTCCAGGTGGCGTTGGCCCCCGCCCTCCTCTGCTGGGTCCCCTTGTCCCGGCTGCACTCGTCCACCAGCCCGGCGGCCCCCGCCGCCCCCTTCTCGCCACCGCCGGCCGCCTGTTTAGCCTGCGAGAGGTCGGTCAGGCTGGAGGACGAGCCGGTGCCCAGCCTCAGCTTGCTGTGGAGACTCCTTGAAAGCCAAATGGAAGAAAGAAAGAACACTAATAAAGACCCGGCGTATTTACGGGACGTGAAAAGCAACAGCCGAGTTCTACAACCTATTTTATGCCACACAGGGTGAAAGGTCAGACTCAGAGTACTGTGTGAGGAAGAAAAAAAACACTTATTGCTGCTTAAACAGACTGTGGAGAGACAAAGATATGATATACCCTCACTGCATCCACCTTGTTTATTCAACACAGGAGATATATCATCTCTGCAACGTAATTAAATCTGCTTCCCTGGACGGAGCTGAAGAAAATAAAATAAATGTCTCGAGTCTGAGACTCACACGGTTTGTACTTACTCTAACAACTGTAGAGGAAGCAGATATCCCCACTCCATGTCTGTTACTCTCATGTGAATGACGCCTCTCGTTTGGCTCTCTCTCTCTCCCACTTCCTCCCTCTTCTTTTCCTCTCTCTTTCCTTTCTTTAAGCCTCCCACCTTTATCTCTTTGTCCCCCGCTCTCCCTAACTTCACCTCCCTTTGCCAGCCTGTGCCAGTCAGCGGCCACGTGACCCCGGGAGCTTTTGTGCCCGGCGAACAAAGGAACCCTTTGAGGTTCAAGAGCTGCCAAAGAGGGAGGGGAAAGTTTTAAAGGTGGCACACATTTCACTCCATCTTCCTCTCCTGTCTCCATCTGTTTGAGGGGCCCGGAACGGACAGAAGCTGCATTCAGGAGCTGGAATCATTGTTTATAAGACGTTTGTAATGATCCGTCTCCGCAAGATGCTGATCAGAAACAAAAAGGTCAAAATAAAGAAACAAGAGCGGACGGGACGGAGAGAGGAGGACAGAAGGTGTGTTTGTTGTTGGTTTGTCTGTCAACCTCACTCTTAGTTCTACTCCAAATAAATAGGTCAGTGTGAGAAACAGGAGCCCTGGGCTGTGACACACACACACACACACACACACACACACACACACACACACACACACACACACACACAAGCAGCCCACGTCAAAGTGGGGACAGGTTTCCTCAAACAAGGTGAACACAGCATAAGAGAAAATGAGGAGATGCTCGGAATAAAAGGATGATCCCCGGAAGCCGAGAGCTTTCTGTGTTTCGGGCCTGAATCCAGAGGAAGCGCTCAGCGTGACGAGGCCGCAGCCTAATTACTAAACAAAAGGGGGGAACGGGGGGGGGGGGGTCCACATGCATGAGAGCAGGACCGAGCTCATTCAGGAATGCGGCGAGGGTGTTTTACACTTTCGTCCACCTGAAGAACGGAGGAAGCCGCAAAAGGAAAGAGTGGAAGAAAAGAGAAGTGGCGGAGCTGCGGTGAAACTGCGAGTGAAGAGCGAGCGCTTGCTTTTACCTCCTGAACGAGCCCTCTCGCTCCATGTCCGCCCCTGCAGGCGGCCTGCGACCAGGCTGCTACGGCGCCCGACAAATCAGCATCTGGAGGAAAATGGAAAAAGATGAACGGATGCACTGATGAGTCCCCATGCAGGCTGTTCCACCTTTTTGTTTTATTAGAGCAGTGTGGATCGTAACAGTTCATTTCTACCAGAGGTTCTTGGGTTATACACAGGTTGTCAAATGGAAACTTCTCAAAAAATATAGAGTGAGACTCTCAGACAGTCAGACAGGTGTCTCTGCTCCCCGTCCGGCTAATGAAACACTGTATTCTAATCAAATTACAGTAAAGTGGTAGAGGCAGACACCTGATCCTGCCACAGACCCAAATGCCCTTATTCACCCGGTCTCACACACACACACACACACACACTGATGGAATGACACACGCAGACATCCGAGCCAATGCCCTTCACTTTATTAACAAGTAAAGATATTTAGGGGTCTGAAAGCGACCGGTTGGGTCATGATTTCTGGCTACAAAGCCTGAAAACAACTTCACATCATATTCTGCTGTCTTTTCAGGTCACTTCAGATGGATTTTACAGTAAGAAAGAACAAGTTAAAAGAAGTGACTTTTCTCTTAATGGAAGCAAGTCTCCATGTAGATCAACAGGTCGGTATCAGCCAAGTGAAAAACATGAGTCCAGGCACCTCGCTCATTGTGTGTTTGGAGGGGAAAAAGTGAATATTAGAGCCATAATTGTGTCTGGATGGATGTCTGTGACTCACTGGAGCTCTGGTGAATTAGGCTTGGCCCAGTGGAGGGAAATGTATCTGAACTGAATGACACACACACACACACTCACGGTTTAATCGGTGTGTCGTGCATTCGGCTGTCCGTCGTTCCCTCACACCACACTGCAGACTGCTTTAATGACTTGCTTAAGGGCACAAGGAGTGCGGTCACACAGAATGTGGTTATGAGTGTTTGAGACTTTCTGCTTTAGCATCTGGGCAGATTTTCAGGAATAAAGCCAGACCTTCATCTCATCTCCCACTCATTTAGAACCACACTTCAGCCTCCTCCTCCTCCTCCTCCTCCTGACTCTCTCAGCAGAGCAGAGTTTGCACTGTAAGGAGATATCAGGGTCTCCACTGCTGAAAATTAACACCCATAATCTGCTTCAGCTGTAAAACACAGCACACACACACACACACACACTGCAGACTGGCAGTACACTACAGCAGGGAAATTACCACCCTGCTCCAGACAAGTGCTAAAATAAATGTCTGTGTCCTGCAGCGGACTCTCTCCTCTGCCAGCTTCTGGCTGGAGGTGCTGCTGGGAAAGAAACCGGTCTGACAAAACACTCCTCCGGGCTGTCAGTCTGCAGGGCAGCTGGTGTCAAATGAACTGGTTTAATTTGTGAATTACAAAGAAAACACGGAGACGGTTTACCTAAAAGACGCAGAATGTGATTCTTGTCTGGAGGGTTTTATGCTGATTCCAAAGTTTGGAGTTTTACTCACTTTTCATCAGACGTCTTCCTCGTTAAGTTTCACCCAAAGTGCTCTTCAAGTCAAAACACAGCGCGGTGTTAAAGCCAGAAATAACTCCGGAGTCTGCGTGATGAGGAAAACAGTCCAGATCTTCAGCGCGTCATGGTGGCGCGTGCTGTCCAGAGAGAGAGAGAGAGCCGAGGCGCGCGAGGAGCTGTCAGTGCGGCTTCAGCCTCCAGAGAGGAAGTGAGAGAGAGAGAGAGAGAGAGAGAGAGAGAGAGAGAGAGCTGCGCGCACACGGACCGCGCTGTGCGTAAAAAGGTCCGCTGGTGGTTGGAGACGCAGCCTGTCAGTGGAAAATGTTTCAGGTTTGTGTTGGTGTGGTGTGAAGGATGACCCTCCCTCATGTCTGCATGTACTTCACTAAAACCATGTGGGACAGATGTTTGACACTCCTGCATCTGAATCATGCTCATTTACAATTAAATTTGGATCAGATCATCAATAAATGACTTTGATTTTAACTGAAACATGAAGATTTGTGCTGTAATGATATCACAGTATGTCCATGTCCCTTTATCTGATGTTGCAAAAGGTAGCAATAATGTCATTTTAAAACAACATAAAATATAAATAATATGGTTCAGTGCAGTTTGCACACCTGAAAGATGTCAGAGCCAAAGCAACCATTTTTGGTCATAATTTAGCTATTTTTTGTCCTTCTTTTTAAATTTATTAGGCTTGTTTTTCTTTGAATGAGCAATGTCTTTTGTACATAATCCTCAATTTGCATCACATATTCATTATTTTTTTCACATGATGAGTTCCATCTGAATAATTCCATAATTGTAATAAATGCGTATTCCCCTTTATGCGTATGCTTGTAGCTAATAATTCAATTCTTTCAACAAAGAAATGCAACATATTTAAACCAACATTTGTGTACAGTCGACTCATTTTACACACTCTAATAGTAATATTGTTCTTTTCTAACTTAAACAAGTTAAACTTAATGAAGTATCTACGATTAACATTGCAATAAATGTGATTAAAAATGGCAAATAATCTGAAAAGATTTTTAAGAAGAAGAATTTCTTGTTTCACTTCAATATTCTGTACATTTATTTGTAATTGTACAGTAATGACAATTTGAATGGCCATTTCTGACCTTGTGATATGGTTTAATTCATAGCAAATTTAAACTCACATATACTAACCTATAAATAAAAAAAACAACAAATATATTTTTTCTGTTGTTTAAAATGTGCAGACATCTGAGTACATTCTGAAACTTCTCACACTTTTTTGTGCAAAACATATAATGAAAAAGTTTGGATTTATTTTAATATGGCTGATCTAAAATCCTTCAGACAGAAGTGATTCGTGTGTACATGTAAGTGTGTTTTACACATTGCAAGTCATCTCATGAGTCACTTTGGATCCTTGTTCTGCTGGATTCAGATCTGGTGACAGAGGGAATCATCTGAGCTCAGTCAGCTCATCGTCTTCTTCATTAAATCAGTTTTAGGCGATTGAGCGACTTTGATGATTTGAGGTAAAGAAAATGCATTATCCATGCGTGTAGCAAAGTCACAACATGAGCGGAACATGGTGGTAAAGTTTGTACAAAAAATGTGTGAAGAAACTGTCCTGGACTCCGTCACCTGAACCAGATGTTGGATTTCTGGATAATTACATAAAAATACTGGACATTAGACTGAGTGCTTTTATTGCAGCTGCACAGGCTGCTGCATGCGTGTGTGTGTGCATGTGTGTGTGTGTGTGTTTTGTGACTCAAGAGCCTTTCATTGCCAAAGTGATGATCTCTGCCTGGACACATCAGCAGCATCCAGTATCTCATGTACAGGCCGCTGCATCAACCACACAACTACATCTCAATATCTAATTCCCCACAGAGATTGACTGAACACACATTTACACACATCTACACACAGCCAGGCCAAACCTTTTTCCTCCTCCTCTGACAACTTTATGACGGTGCAAAGTTGACTGATCGAGGATCAGATTGTGCTTTAAAGGGAACACCTGGAAAAACACAGCTCAGAGTTCACTGCTCACCTTAAAGGACACAAACACACAAATATATAATAACACTCTAGTTTCAAACAGATATACTTATTTCTCAGTGCCTTAATGCCTGCTGAAGTTTAAAAAAGTATATTTCATTGTCTTTCAGACATTGAAAAAGGGATTTTTTTGTGACTGTAATATATTAATTTTTAACATTTCTCAAATTTTAAAGTCACTTCCTTCCATCTAAACCTTTAATTCAGCAGAAGTGATTCATTCCCACATGATATATTTTCACAGTGTTTTGACAATAAAGCTCCTTTTCTGTTTCTCTTTCACAACCTCTGTCTGATCTGGTTTCTGTCTGCGATTTTGTTCTCTCACGGCACGCTTTGAAGAGCCTTTTCGCCAGAAAACCACAAAGCGCAAGAGTGTGTAGCCAAAAGTGCGTAATCTGACGTCTTTAGGATGAAAATGTTCTCTTGTTCGGTGCGCGCTTTGTTATTGATGTGAAACCTGTGGCACTTCAGGATGGTTTGTGCTCTCGCTTCCTCAGTTTGCATTTCATTTCCTCTTACACACACAATCGCGCACACACACACATATACACACTCCCCTCCTATAGCATCTGCTGCAGCAGCCATTCTAGTTCACACGGTAGATTTGGACAGTTCTTTTACCCGATGTTCTCCCTGTCGGGTCTCATGCTGTAAAGGTCAAGAATTAATCCATTGCGCGACCTCCACCTCTTAGAAATCAGATTCAGGTGATTTTTGTACAACGAGAACTTCCTCTTCCTGTTTAATCTTATTCAGGGTGCAGAGAGAGAAGTGAGAGGAAAAGCCTTTTTCTTTGAGGTAGAGGCAGAAAACACAGAACTCTAATTCTTTAAAAGCATTTAACATTTTTAATCTTGTTTTTTTTTCATCAAGGCCACAGCTCAACCTGTTGAAACAAGAGAAAAATCACAGTTCTTCTCTTTCTTTCTCTTCTGTTCGACTAATCCCTTTATTATCATTACAGCTGAAAAGAAAAATTGACACAACACACAGTGATAAAGCCGCGTTCTGACTGTTTACACTCCCTGGGAGTTCAGGCCGTGTCGATACAGACACTGTTTGTTTATGTCCGGCTACACTCCATCTCACCTCCTCTATTTAACCACACACAAACTGGCTTTAGCCGACACAAACAAGCACGGACAGGACACAAGCACTTCACGCACTCCGGGAACGGCGGGCTGGACAGGAAGTTCCCAGGTGGACACTCTGGAACCAGAGGCGTCCCGAGACGCCGAGGCCGTGCGCGCCGCGTTAATCTGGGCTGAGTAAACAGACGAGGGGAGGAAAAAAAAGCGGCTCTCGGGCCAACGGAAACATCAGCAGGAACTCGTAGTGACGCCCACGGCCTCCGACGCCCCCCCACCTGCAGCCGCTGCTCACACGGCTCCCAGTTCACACCAAGCGCAGCGAGGTTGCAACATCGCGGCTGCTGCATGAGGGACGACCTGTCCAAACAGCAAACACTCTCTTTCTGCCGGCCGGTCAGGGGAGAGAGCGCATGATCTCTGGGAACACCGGTCCACCGGCTCTGTTCAGTCAGAGGGTCAGGGGCCGGTTAATGAGCGAGAAGGAAAAATGAAAGTTAGAACAGAAAGGAGGACCGGTCTGGAATCGAAAGACTAATAACACAAGTTTTCTTTCAGTTTCAGCCACATCTAATAATTTTAGAGTCTATTGAACAGAGAAATTCAAAACGTCCTCAGGTATCAAAGATTTAAATGTCATGGGTGAGTAAATATTCAGAAACTAACAGTTTTTTTTTAATAATTAAAAGTCTGACACATTCAACTTTGACACCACTTTCTCCAGATCAGAGTCTCCTGCTTCATTCAATACTTTAAATTTCCTGCAGTGTGCACCGTGCCCTTTACCCCGTGCTGGCTGGGAGAGGCTTCAGTCTTCTCAGGTTAAATAGTAATGAATGGATAATATTTTACCGTCTGATAACATCTTTTCAACCGCGCTCCTTGACTTCCACCAACAGCGGACTCTGTGAGAATGTATGAATGTCGGGTTCAAACCAAAAGACTCAAAGAGCACTTCCTGTTTCCTGCTGCCATGCGGCCCAGTGGAGTTTTAAAATCTGACCCAGTTCCACCATGTGTGCTGTGGAGGTTCTCAGGCTGACCTGTGACCGCAGGTCAGCGCGGTTTAGGCAGCAGACTGCTTATAAAGCATCTTAAATTTTACGACAATCATGTGCTTTCTTTAAAGATAAGCATCAAAAGACAAATCAAGTTACATAATGAAGGCAGCAGCAGTAATTGCATGCATTAACTTGTAGAATCATGTTTGAAACTTGTTTTCACGCTGCGTTTTACAGCATTCAGACATTCATCTGTGCATAATTACTGATGACAGGTAGTTTAAAAAGGCGATCAATGCAAATGTGCTTATTGTCAATCTGAAGGTGCCACAAATACAGAACAGAAAATGTGTCTCAATAAAATGACCACCGAGATAAAAAAAACAAAAACAAAAGCAAAACAGTTTCCTTATGTTAATTTGCTGTGGAGCAATCAGCAGTTGATTTTGTAACATTGCATTTCTGCGGCCGGTGAACTTGAACTTTCACACACACACACACACACACACACACACACACACACACACACACACACACACACACACACACACACACACACACACACACACACCATCAGAAGACATGCATGCATTTCTGCGTTCAGCTGCAGTAACCTGCAGAGGGAAGAAAAGGAACAGTCTGTCGTTTATCAAATAACTGATCAGAAAAACTGTTTAATATAAAACATGATAATGATGACGACTATGCTGTACAGAGGAGAGTTTAAATGTAACTCGTGCTGTTTATCTTGAGGTTTCACGAGAAAATAAAAGTAAAATAACTGATCTTTTTATGCAACTTCTGAAAAAAAGATTAAAACTCATGCAATTGGAAAAAAATACAAATAAACATATAGAGACCAATAACTATGGACATATTGCTTGACTTTGACATTTGATCTAGAGATGACAGATCGGAAGCTTGAACTCGTCACAGCTGAATCAAATGTAGTTCTAGTGGAAAAAAGAAAAATACTACAGTTAAGGACTCAGTGAACTATGGAATTACCTCACTGTTTAGTCACCTCTGCTGCAGGAGGAAGCACAACCCAAACCTCAACCCAGCAGAGAGTTTCCACACTGATCACCGCTATTGTATGTTTGTATTATATATTCGCACCACAGTTAAAGTTCAAATGTGTCAAAACTGCCCGTTCTTTTTACTTGCAGTGCCTTCAGAAAAGCTTGAGGGACGTTTGTAGCAGAGAGAGAATGTGACACCTTACAGCTTACACTGTAAACAGATTATGTGTGCACGGAGTTCTGTTCTGTTTGACCTTTACAGCCCCTATGACCACCTGCAGGCGTTTCCTGTATTTTAAAAGTACTTTGGATTACTTTTCAAGAATAAAAGCTGTTAAACTTAGCATTAAGTGTGAATTTTCCATGTGAGCATGTGCTACATTTTGTCGCGGTGTGGTTTTCATTTCTCAGCAGGAAAAATACAGGATGGAAATTTATTGTTATAATGAACCGGTAAGCCTCGTTTTCCTTCCTGGGGTCTCTGCTCTCTCCGGCAGGCCTCCATATTTTCACCGTCTCCATGGAGACGGGCAATCGGCACAGGTTCACACCTCGAGATTTCCTGATTGGCTTTGAAGCAGAGTGTTTAACCTGCAGGACTCAGGCTGGATGTGCAATCAGTCCTGCAGGTGGAGGAGACGAAGACATCTGCTGGACAGGACGGGTACTGCAGCCACCTCACTCCATTTACCTGCAGATAAACACCACTCCATCACTCACTTTCATTTAAACAACTTTTATTTATTAAGTTTTTACAAATAAAGTAACAAATTTCATTGTACGGTAGCGCAAAGCGCAAAGTTTTTGTTTTTAATAATGAAGCTTGAACACTCTATACTTAGTGCAAAACATACCGTTAAAGGCTGCCGATGACTCCCTACTCGGATTCTATTTTTTTTTTTGTTTCATTCACTCATCCTTTTCTTTTTAAATCCAACCACTTTTGTACAATGTCAGCCACAATACAGAAAAAAAAAAACAAGAGGCGGTAAATTAAATTAGGTGCTGTTAGAGACAATAAAACGGCATGTAAAACAAAGTAAGATTTAGAGAAAAAAAAGAAGACATTTCACAGGAGCAAGCCACATAAAACATCATCTCTGCATGTTTTTGTGTGTTAAATTGGCTTTTTAATGTGTGGGCATTTCTACTGTAAAAAAAAAAAAAAAAAAAAAAAAAAAAAGGAGGGGGGTGAGTCTTAAACAAGCAAAACATATTTTTTTTAAAAAAGGCTCCTAATTTGATTCTGCTACACTGTCTCAGCCACTAAAAAAGAAATAAATCATACTTGTCCGTTTTACTTTCGACCCTGCTTGAATTCACACTGTCATGTTAATAACATTGCATTGCAGCCATTGCACAGAAAGCAAACAAGTGCGTCTCTCCTGTGAAAGACGCCGAAGCCGATTTCCTATCCGAGGCTTCGAGTCCGACGCTCGCGCCACACCGACAGGAAGTCGAACATGGCACCGAGTCCAGAACCGACGCAGAGTGGCTCAATGATTATTCACAGCTTCAACCCGACTCGACTCGACTCGCAGGGAAAACGTTGCGTTATGTGAAGGTGTCACAGGAAAAACTGGCGAAAGCGATGCTTCTTGAACAGACTTTACAAAGTAACCTATTCAGAGTATTTTGATGCAAATCTAAACATTCAACCCCAAAAGAAAGAAACTTTTCAGTGAAATTTGTACCAAATACTTTTCATTTTGACAAAACAAGGGGAGGATTTCAAAGGCCTTGCAGCTTCACTGAACTGAACCATCATCTTCCATTCATTATGGAACCGCAGACTGTTCTGCCGCCACCTCTAACACTGCCATGCATTCACATTCAATATTTAGTAAAGCTCAACTTTTTTCTTTTTTTTTAAATTAAAACCATCACAGCTGCTACAAAAGTCCATCCTACTGAGGCAGAAAGAAAACATGAGGTTTGTAAAAGCTTCCTACGTGGCTTCCTGTGTGAAATTACACAGAAGTCATGAGTTTTTGTGAGAAAAAACAAAAAACAAAAAGATGTCACAGTGAAGATTTACAAGTATGACTTTTGAAATGGAGACGCGTCCAAACGCAGGCGGCCTCAACGAAGCACGCCGTGGTGAGTCTGTGCTAAATAACTACCGTCTCAAAACACTGATTGCTGTTTATCGACATCTTTAAGGTAAATGTAACTGAAACTGTGCACAAAACCAGGGCAAGAAACTAGGCTGTTTTATTTTTTTTTTTTGTCTCCATTAGAGCTTTTCAGAGTATTTAACAGGCTAAATGCAGTTCCAAAACAGAGCAGCACTGTAATTCCCACTGAAGCCACTTCAGCTGACAGCAGAGGGGAACATCATGGCCCAAAAGCACTTTTCTCACAGCCCCACTGCCTGAGAGCTCAAAACTTGTGTTTGAAGTTCAGCAGATTCCACAGAAAAGTCAATACTGGGTGTATATATTTATATATATATATATATATAAAAAAATCTGCATTAATCTGGAGAATATTAAAATCTGACTGGACCAATGCAGGCTCTCCTGGCTGTGTGCACTTCCTCATAAGTACAGAGTGGTCCAAGCTTCAAATACAATCTTCTAAAACTCCCTCCTGAAAACTCAAAAGAGCGCCGGCGACCGACGGTCTCCGTCTCGTCCATCTCCCTGGCAGTTCCTCCTCCGTGATCTACGACTACCACGTCCACCGACGTCGACGCTACGCCCGCTCACTTCCACCCAACACCTCCACAGAAGCAACAAGAAGGATGCAAGGCACTAGTAAGTTCCCCCCCCACCCAAGTGAGGGCGGGGGGTCTAGAGGGGAGCAAAACGTAGACAGCAAAAGAAAAGAAAAGAAAAGAGCTTTTTTTGTTTGTTTTCAAGTACATTAAAATGGACACCATTGGTTTATACATTCACATTCATCTAACAAAACCGGGGGAGAAAGGGAAGAGGAGGGCTGTTTAAAGTGTCTGATATAGAAGTCCTGTGTTAAAAAAAAATAGCTAGCTTTGACTTTGTTATCTAAATATGAGCTATCCTGCCGTTCGGCTTTTGGGATCAGTTTCCACTTTCAATTCGATCGACTGAGCTGCGGCGGGTTAGTTGTCGGTAAGGCATTGTTTTGGAGACGCGTCCAGATGGAGGGACGCTTACTGAAGAGAGAGGGGTGTCATGTGGAGTAAATCCAGGTTGGGGGGCAGTGAACTGAAAGTGAAAGGACCCCAAACGGTTCTTTTTTTTGTGTAGTTTTTCCTTTTAAACTTGTGACATCAAACCCTAAAAACTAATGCTGTCCAACAACAATCCGCTAAGAACGAACAACGAGAATCACAGTGTCTCCACATCGTGCGCCGAAGGCGCACGTAGAACAGGTCCATTGACAGAACACATTTTTTTTCTTTTTTGTAACTTTTTTTTCTTTTTTTTAAATAGAATAATCATTAACAACAATATTTATGATCATAATGTACATTTTGCAATCATCTCAACCCCGACGCTTGAAAACCAACCGAAATATGACACTGAGGACTGATGAGGCGTCCAGTCGGTTCAACAGCTGCGATGTGTATTTACATGAGTCTGTGCTTGGCTGAGTGTGTGTGTGTGTGTGTGTGTGTGTGTGTGTGTGTGTGTGTGTGTGTGTGTGTGTGTGTGTGTGTGTGTGTGTGTGTGTGTGTTTCAGATTGCGAGCTGAGGGGGACAGCAAGCAAAAAAAAAAAAAACAAACCCAAGAAAACCAAAAAAACAACTAAATGGAATCATCATAGCTGACATTCTAGAAAGAAAAAAAAAATGGACACAAACTGTACAAGGACTTTGATATTATTCTGAATACAAGGCCACTTTTTCATGCTGAGTTCTCTCATGTTGAGCCCCCCCCCCCCCAATCTGAAAGGTTTCTGCTGTTATTGCTTCGAATGGCAAACAGAGAGGTGAAGAAGAGCGAGGGCCGGACGAGGAGGCGGCGTCACGACCGCGAGGAGGCGTCCGGAGCCCGCTGGCGTGAAGCAACAGGGAGAAGATGTTTCTTAATACCAACATCCGTTTCACTTCTTCTCAACATCAATTGTGCTTTTAATAGTTAAGAAAGGTTTCTAATAACTGCGGAGAAACTTTCTACTTCTCATCGCCGCCCTCTGTTCACCCGTTTCCTCTTTAAATTTAGTTGGAAAACTGTTATTTTAAGGTCTGCAGTGTTGGAATTTCGAGCAAAGAGGAAGCTGCTGTCTCATAATAATCGATCCAAATCGATATTAAATGCAACAAACTGCTTTTCAAGTCACAATCTTGACCAATAAAACAGTTGTTAAGAGGATCTGCATGGACAGGAGGGTGGGAGTTAGACCTTTCTAAAGCCGGCCGCCGTCGCCCGCCTCCTCCTCCTGATGGAATTTCTTCCCACCGGCGTCGAGACGCACGCCGCCCTCAGGGCGAGCGTGGCCGAGCCGCGAGAGCCTGAACACAACACCACACACGCAATCCGTTAAAGACATCAGTCTGGAACCCTGTGAGAACCTCTTTGGCCTTTTTTTTAATGTTGCACTCCTGAGTCTTTTCTTCTGACCCTTGATCGTTTGGCTCGTGGCCGTCGGCCCGCGGCGGGAACGGCGGCCGCGTGGCGGCGTGGATGAAGCAGAGATGAGCGGAGATGGCCGAATCGCATTTCTTCCTGAACAGATCACTTCAGAACATCTCAGACTTTCTGCCCCCGGTCCACTAGTCAGGCCGTGATTTGAAGCAGCCCTCGGCCCTCCCGCCCCTACGTGGTCCTCAGGTTGGGCCCCCCGGGGTTGCTGACCGACTTCTGCAGGGGGTTGGCCAGGTGGAAGGCCTGGAGCGGGCCCTGGCCGGGCAGCTGGCCCTGCGCGGGGGGGTAGGGGCCCAGCGGCTGGGAGGTGCTGACCAGGAGAGGCTGCGCCGGGGTCTGGTGCGTGGCGGCGGCGGCGCTGTGGGCCGGACCGGACCACTGCGCGCTGTAGGCAGCGGAGGGGGTGTAGTGGATGAACTGGGCGGGCTGGGGGAGCGGCGGAGTGGAGGAGGCGGGGGGCTGGCACAGAGACCCCTTGCGGGCGGCCAGAGAGGTAGCAGTGGTGGGGTTGGCGGGGAGGTGGGTGGAGCCGCCGACGCTGCTGGGGCAGAGCTGACTGGGGGCCGAGAACTTCCTGCCCAGGCTGGCCGACTGGATGACCTGCGGCCACGACGGACAGGGTCAAAGGTCATTGATCATCTGCTTTGACGAATGGAAAGGCGAGTGTGGGAAAGGTGTGTTATTCTACCGACCTCATAGCTGTGTCCCTGTGCTGGAGCCTGCTGCAGCTGCTTGGCGCTCCGTTTACCCTGCCAGAGATCAAGTGTCAGAATTCTTATTCATAAACAGTAAACATGGCAGTGAGCTCCTCATAGCCCGGGGTGGAGCACAGTTAGACATCCACTTCACAGTCGCAGCCATTTCAGACCGAATCGCGAAGCGGCTGCAGACCTGCGAGAGGTTCATGGCGTCTCTGGCCCAGTTGTCCACCAGCTTGTGGAGGTCGTCGGTGAAGGTTCCCTTCCTCTGGTGGGGGGCGGAGACGTTGGGCGGCAGACACTGGGAGCCCCCCTGACTCTGACCCAGGGCGCCCGATCCGCTGACGGCGTTGGTGCTGTTCGTCCCTGCGAGGCGAGACAAAGAGGCGAGGGCGGAGTGTGAGACGGTGTTTCGGCAGCGGCGTGGTCTGGGTGAATGTCTGGACCGCGTGGAAAGGTCAGACCAGGGTCGATCAGGTCAGAGTTTTAGGGCAGCGTGTTGATATGGTCACAGGACTGGAGCGTTTAGTTTTAATGATGGGAATTATGATGATAAACAGGAAAGGGAGGCAACTTATGATTAATTATACCAGAAAATGTGATATACGCACAAAACTATTAATGCCTTTTGTGATACGTGGGGCAATCTGTGAAGCTGACATGCCCATCAGCAATGTTTTTTTCACAGCCAGCACTGTAAGTGAAGCCATTGCCCCACGTATCGCTGTTTTTGAAGGTGTACTTCATGTATTGTCCATTAGATGGCACTCAAACTCTACGCCAGGATCTATGTAACCGTGTGCCAAAGCTCAGCATCAAACTTACTGGAGAAAAGGCAGGAAAATAAAAGCACACACTGCAAACTGGGCAAAGCCGCGTATATAAACAGTCTGTATGTTTTATATCATGTCTGCTTCATATCGGTGGCTCTCTTCCAAGTCAAAGAGTATCGAGTCACTTTACTCTGACGTGAATGAATCAAGGCCAAAAATCAAGGCTGTCAACAGAATTAATGGTTATGGATACCCAAGACAGACAGTTCATAACCTTTCTTACATACAGCAAAACTAAAACATGAAGAATCAGATGTCAAAGTAATGCAAAAACTGGCTTGAAATTTAAAAAAAAACCTTTGTTTTCCTGCAGAATATCAACAAATTGCAAAAGGCTTATTGCCATGATGTGATTCCCCCTGATATTACACGAGACAGTGAATTATGAGAAGAAGTTTTGCAGGAAAAAATAAAAAACAAAACCAAACTGATCATACAGCTCATCAGACAAAGACTGTCATGTCATGCTAAACAAAATGGAGGGAAATCAGGATGAGGAGACGCTGAATCACCAGCGACTGCAGCAGCATGGGATTCTGGTCAGTGTAGTCTGGACCACAAGCCATGACGAGGGAGGGGAGGGGAGGGGAGGGGAGGGGAGGGGAGGACGGCAGCGTGGTGCACAGCTGGTCAGGTGTGTTACAGTCTGCATGTGTGTGTGTGCGTGAGGGACAGCTTGCAGGTGCATGCGCCTGGTGTTTCAGTCATTTCAGTCCTTGAACTGGAGTTTCTGAATTATTAAAAAAAAAAAGAAGCTGCTTCTGCAAGTTTGACTTTGACACAGTGGCTGAAATAACTGAATCGATTCTCATATTCGGCAGATTGAATCTAGAGGGCGCCGGAGGGAGTGCAAGTGCAAGGATGAAGGGTGGAGGAGGAGGAGGAGGAGGAGGAGGAGGATGGATGGATGGCGGATGGCGGGAGGAAGACCAAAAAGATAGATAATTACTACAGAGCTGGTTGCAGGGGCAGACTTTTTTCACCATCTTCCCTGTGCGGCCGGAAGACAAGAGTCAGGAGGATTGGGAGAGAGTCAGAATTAAACCCCGCCCACAACACCCGGAAACCAAACACATGTGCGAATCTGAGTACGATTATTCCTTTCAGTTCAAGTACTCAATAACCGACAGTTTTAAGTCGAGCAGCCCAATAACATCTTAAAAACCTGTCACACAGATTGTACAAATTATTTCCAGGAGCCTTATAAATCTCCTCTTATGTTTTCTTTAAATACAGACGCCACACGTAGGACAGGAGGAGAAACATTTAGGCATGAAATATTCATCTTTTTTCAATCATCTATACAGCTCTTAATGCAACAATGTGCTGTGGCTTTAAGATGTTTTTGGGTAACCAACACCTGGTTCGTTCCCCTCCGCAGCTCACAGCGCTGCCAGAACTGGGTCCAACACTCAGTATCCTCGACACAAAAACCCTTAAACGGCCCCCGCAGCTGAGATTTAAACTTAAAGAGCAAACAAAACTGTGTTTTTTACGCTGTCTGTATAGGACTAAGACCCAGGTCTGTCTCTCTCCCCTCCTGGCGGTGCGGTGACGGGGGGGCAGGTGAGGGAGAGAACAGGTGAGGGTAAAAGAGTGAGGCCGGGAGAAGAGGAAGGGAGAGACGGGGTTTGAGCTGCAGAGGGTTCAGAAGCATTCAGAAACATCCCTTCATCAAGCACAAGATATCAGAACATTTCAAAACAGGTTTACAACGAGGGGGAAAGAAATGAAAGAATCGCTTTACTGGTAAAAACAGACTGAAGCACAGTATCTGAACAGAGCTGTGCCTAAATAAAAGGTTTCCGTAATGCCAATTAATACATTACCTATTAAAAATAAAACTGAAGTCAAGTCATCAGGTCTCTAGTTCTTCCTTGTTAGTCTGCTCATTTACTTACTAGTGACAGCAGTTAGAAGAAAGCGATGGAGGTTTAAAAATCAGACACACAACCAGGATTACCTCATCTGTCAGAACCGACTGAAACTGAGATACGTGCTCCACTAAAGGAAATCCACTCTAAAATGTACAATATTATTGGAATAGTAGACAAGTCAAAGATTAAATTCATAAAAAGGATGTAATCTTTGCTTAAAATGTGTTGAAAAACAGCTCCTGTTTCGTACAGTGCTGCTGTCAAAAAGTATTAATTTATGATTGGAGGAGTAGAAACGTGTCTCCTTTTTAAAACTGCGCAGCTAATCGGGTAAGCCTTCACAACTATCTTCATGTTGGTTATAGCTGCGGTAGTTTTTGTTTTTTTAAATCTCCTCAGGTGGTACACACAGTAAATCTCTGCTCTAATGAGAAAAGGAGCGCAGATGAAATGCTGGATGGAATAAAGCTGCTCCGGATGCTGGCTGTCACTGACTGGAGCATCAGTGTGTTAGTTCAGATCTGAGTAGTGAAGCACTACGTGTTTTATCGTCTTTACATGGAGACGTTTGGAAAATGAAAGCTGTTTTCAGTGTTTCAGCTCAGTGTCTCATGTTTCCTTTTTTCTTTGACCTGATTTTTAATCGGTGTAGTGGAATATGTGACTTCATACAGTTGAAAATGCAAACGATCGGCAATAAACGTGATGTTAGAGGGATGGCTCATTGGTCCATGGAGACTGTAAATCTACGTATTTGAAGAAAAGTTAGAGAGACAGCAAAGTTTGCAGGAAAAAAGATTAAAAAGTTTCGGGAATCTCTGGATTGTAGGAGCTATTAGCGTCAGTATTTTGTGTCCTGCAGTCAGATTTCATTTCTAATTTCTAATTTTTACATTTTACTTCGAACCTCTATGTAATTTTTCTGCACACACAACAATGATGTTTGTACCAAAGTGAATTAATGATCAATAAACAGCTGTTTGTACTCGCAAGCAAGAGCAAATCTCATTTTAGGGTCCTAATTTGGGAAGAAATACAGTTTAGACACTTATTCCATTTAGGTAACTAATAGAAGGTTGAGATTGTGTTAAACTCTGCTGCATGATAAGCTGAACTGTTTTGCATTTGACTAAATCCTGCAAAGCTGAATTTGTGAGGAGTCATCAGATTTCTGCAGGACTCGGCCGGTATCAGAAGCAGAGGGTCTTCCTCCATCGAGGAAGGAAACCCGCAGGAAGACGGGGCGACCGAGACTTGATGGATATAGAAGTCAACGAAACACAACCAAAGTCAGTAAAAGGGTAAAAGGAGAAGGGCAAAGAAATAAAGCGTTACACACAAAGAGCCAAGCAGGGCGTACTCAGAAAGCGCGTCCTCCTGCCGCCAGGCTTGAAGGCCAAACGCTCCGAACCCCAGCTGAACTTTACACAGCCTGAAGAGAGGGAGGGGAGAGGAGGAGGAGGAGGAGGAGGAGGAGGAGATGAAGAAAGAGAAGGAGAGAGGTGAAGAAGAGATGGTGGCAGATCGACCGAAGGGAGAGAAAAATAGAGAAATGAGGAAGCAGATATGACAATGTAGAGGTGAGAGAGGAGAAGAAGAAGAGACACATTTGAGGAACACACAGGAAAGACGTTAACAGTGAGTTAGACACACACACACACACACACACACACACAGAGAAAACACACCAAGAAACATACTGCTTTGTGAAGGAGTGAAGACAAATCAACTACAGGCATGTGTGTGTGTGTGTGTTTGTGTGTGTGTGTTGGTACGCATGCGAAGCGGTTCGTGTAGTGGGTGTAGCAGCTGGGGTCTCTCGGTGGGCGGGGCCTACCTGGGGTGGGAGCGCACAGGCTGGGCACGGAGAGCGCCGCCTCGCTGGTGTAGGCTGAGCACAGGTTGTCGCTGGAGGGAGAGGGCTTGAGTGGCTGGAGGAGAGCGCCGCCGCCGCCGCCGGCCGAGTCGGCCAGCCCCGCCGGGGTCAGCAGAGCCAGCTGGCCCGGGAACATGGTGGGAACGCTCTGGGCGGATAAAGTGCTGCCTGGAAGGCGGCACGGGGAAGGGGGAGGGGGGGCCACAGGGCGGGAACCAACACAGAAAGCAGACAAACGCACAATGATGACGAAGGGATCGAGACACACCCGTCACCCCCAACACACACACAAACACACACACAAACACACACACACACACACACACATTTACACCATCACAGGGAGAAAAACAGACAGGGAAAGCAGTCAGAAATTTTTAAGCTCCAAGTCTGATTCAGCGAACGCCCACATGCACATATGACCGAGCAAATACACACACAAGCACACACACACACACGCACGCACAAATGCATAAACACAGAGAGGATGTGATGTTAGAGGGAACGGTAATCATACTGGATGTGTTGGATCAAGTTTAAAGGTTTAAAGGTGTCACAAAATGTGATTTCAATAAACGCCGCATCGTATTTATTTTCATATTTAAGGGAGAAGGTGCAGCGTCTCGCGTTACACGAAAGGAAATCAAGAAAACATGTTTTTGTTTTATTCTGGACCGAGCCTTTAACGTAGCTGCCGAGACGAGAGCTCACCTGGCTGAAGCGGGCTCTTGCTGCCGTGCGTGGAGCTGGCTCTGGACGATTTGGATGACTTGCTTTTCGTCGGTCGTCTCCTCCTGGCCGTCAAGGCGACAACAGGAGGGATCACCGCAGCTGGAGGGACCTGAACAAAATGCTCATCGTCATTCATTAAAGATTATTATATTGGCAAAAACTAATGATCTGTGCCGTGGTGTGTTGGATTCAGCTGGAGTAACAATACCTTTCCCAGCCTGGTGAACAGTCGGTCTATTTCCTCCTTCTGGCGCGAGTGGAGGGCTTGGATCTCACGCATGTGCCTGGTGGTTAGAGAGAGGGGAGTCAACTTATCTGAGCCATACAATTCTGTTCAGCAAAATAAAGAAGAAGCGGTAACTTTTTCGAGGAGGCGAGCAGAGCAAACTTTTCAAGAAAGGATGAAAAAAGGAAGAGAAGAAAAATACAACAGTGGAAAAAGATAAAAGAAAAAAAGCAGAAAACTCTTGGTCTTCAAAGCACTTAACCTTATTAAAGAAAAGGAAAACGGAGCGACAGAGTGGAGAGGAGGCGATAACGTACTTTTCTCTGAGGCGGTTGACTTCCCGTTTGAAGTCCTCATCCTCGAACTCGGAGTCGTTGTCGCTGCTGATGTAGGAGTTATTGAAGGAGTTGTTGTTCAGACTCGGCAGGGAGGCTTTCTGGGGGGAGTCGGGGGTGGAGAGTCGGCCCGGATCACTGGGTCCGTTGGCAGAGTGGGCAGCGGGCAGCGGGCTCTGTCTGCCGGCCTCGGGGGTCTGCTCCTGGGCCCGGCTGACCGAGAACCGCCCGACACGAGCCTCCGGGTTAGTGGTGACCTGGAGCGGAAGAACAAAACCCAGGATGAAGTAAAATAATAGAAAAAAAAAAACGTAAAAAAGGAAACAAATACCTGGAAGCGTCCGATGGTGGTGGTGGGTTTCATGTAGGAGCACGGGGAGGCGAGGGGGGAGGGGCGGGGGGAGCCCGCCGGAGTTCGCTGAGGCGGTCCGTCGACGACGTCTCCTCTTTGCCCCCCCGCCCCTTTCAGAGGCGACGAGGAGTCTTTGTGCAACGTGTTCTCGGGGCTGGAGAGGCTGGAAGATGACGAGGAGGAAGACGAGGTGGAGGAGGTGGAGGAGGACTCGGTCCTGGCGGGGCGAAGGACAGGAGGCTGGTCAGCAGCACGCGAGACCTGAGCAGCAAAGAGAGACAGACGGGAAAAACATTAGTGAAACTACATAGAAATAACCAAAACGACCATAAACTGTTAAACCGCATTTACCTGAAATCTTCCCAATTTGATTCCGCCGGCAGGAGAATGAGGAGCGGACGCGCTTCCTTCCTCCAGGGAGAAGGGAACTGGAGGACAGACGGAAAATACGATCAGGCAACAGATCCAGAGCCGCGGCACGGCGGGCTCGGCGAATACACTCCCACGTACCTGCTTGTCCCAGTGAAGGCACGCCGCCGTGAGAGGCCTGGGGGTCAGCGCAGAGAGAGACGAGTCAACGCCGAGAGAAACCGAGCTCGCTCATTGATTTCACGCTGCCAGCCGCAGCTGTCGGCGCAAAATGCGAACGTGTGTGTGTTTACCTGTGTGTGTGAGCTGGCGGGAACGGTCTCCGGGCTCAGAGCTCTCCTCAGCTGTGCATCCAAGTCCTCCAGAGGCTGCTGGGACTGAAGACATCGATACACTGTTAGATATGCTTCAGCAAATACGTGCTGACACACACACACACACACACAATTTGTTAAAACAGCTACTGATTAGCGGCAAAAGCACGAACAAAGCAAAAAAACCAACAACAAGCATTTAATGATTTTTAAAGTTTCTTGGAAGATTTAATGAATTATGCATGAAGCATTCTCTCTTTAACTTTAAGTTAGTTTAAGGTATTGAGGTGACATGCAAAAGATCTGCAATAAGAAGACTAAAATATAAGCAACAAGCCTTATATTCCTAGAATGACAGGGTTTGTGTGTGTACATGCCTCATAATCATAACTGCTAATAATATATAGAACATTCGTTTGCAGCAGTTTGGCTGTAAACATGTTTTTGTTGCTTTCTTCAATAAAAAACAATGCATAATGCTCCAGCAGACCATTTTCTTCATTCATTTACACACTTAAGAGTTGAAGTGCAGTGGAAAGCATGTCAACCCATCGGTCCTCTGGAGAGATTCTCCACACTTAATTAAAGAGTAAATCATTAAAATTAAATCCTTTGTGAACTGCGGCAGGATGATCTTAATCAAGCCGGATGAAGTCTCACACGGGAGAGCCGAACAAGACACGAGGGGTGAATCTTGTAACCTGTAGGCCAGATTTTCTTCTATTTTTATAAAGAAGTCATGTCGTTTTATTATGTGTGCACTCCTAGCTGAAGGGAAAGTCTCTATTATTAGGCTGCTGCATTCAGAGCCACAACAAAACAGTCTAGAAATTACAGCCATTTCACTGTTTTGTGCCCTGAAGCGCTCACTTTTCATCTGTCCAACTACATTTCTTGTACAATCTTATTTTTCCACATTTGTTGTGCATGTTTTGGCTGCATAAGCAGCAACTTTTCCATGTGCTTTATTATTTAAATGCTGCTGAGCTTCCTCTCAGTCGGGCTTGACTGTCTCTAAGCATTAAAATCAATAAAATATGAACTTTGACACACAGTGAGACAAAAAAGGAGACGTCAGGCAGCACTATTTATACGCAGCGCATGGCCAAATTAGGTCACACCAGGATACAACAAAAGACTGCCTCAGATCTCTGTGTTAATGCAGCGTTAGTTTGCAGTGGAGGCGGCGTTTCTATAAAGAAAAAAAAATGACCAAAAAAAAAAAAAAAAAACAAACAAACACCTGTATTAGACAAGGTCCAGGGAAGGATGGCAGGAGTTCTGAAGGAGGAGAACTGGCCTAATCTCAGCCAAAGAGATGTGATGGGAGGAAAAAAAAAAGAGAAGAGATTTGTAGAAGAGATTACAACAATTACTGTGAAGAACGTTAAAGGGATTTTTCCATGCGAGATGAGCTGTAAGAGTTGACAGAAACGTGGCTGAATTAGAGGGCTCTCCCGGCCCCGGAGGGCCACACCACTGCATGATTTCTGACCGATTTGAGGCGAGATATAAAAAAAAAAAAAAAAAAAAAACATGCTACCCTGTGGGACTGCAGGACCAGGACAGCCCACCTTAGTTTCCAAATATAATAACTGTGACTGCCTCTGAAAGTGCAGCAGTGTAAATTAGCTACTCACATGCACATGCTTTCTCATTATAACATAACGATGGGTGGGTTAACACAGATCCACACACAGCTGTGTGTGCAGTGAGACTCACCGGTACCCTGGATAAGGGGGTTTTGGATGGAGTGGTCTGGCCTAATGAAGCAGAGATGACTGCAGGAAAAGAAAGAAAGGTTATTAAAATATGTTTTAGAAAATTCTCTAAGAAAACACATCCGCTTATTGCTCTGCTGACCAGTCTGAGCTGGGGTGGTGATCGGCGTCCCGGGACCCTGGATTGGTACCGGTGACCCCAGCGACCCCAGCGCCAGGCTGGAGGGCGGCTGAGGAGGATTGGCCGTCTGCCCGGAGGCCGGCGCTGTGACCGACGTGACGGAGGTAGAGACGATGCCGACTGGGGACGAGGTACCCGCCCCAGAGGCTCCAGAGGCGGGGTCGGCGGCGGGGGCCTCGCCCTGGCTGGACGCCCCTCCTCCGCCCAGGTCCATGAAGAGAGACCGCAGCTTCTTGTCCAGAGCTTGGATGTCATCTGGTTTCCCCTGCGACTCCGAGGACGCCTCACACCTGACGCACAAAATTCATTTAGCTTCTGTATCTGAAGCGAATAAAACTCTCGATTAAAGCATCAGTTTGAGAATTTGATACTCTTGATTGATGATTACACATCCAGATGTCCATAACTACACATAATCTACAAACACCTCTCACCTCGTGTCACAGTCCCCGCACTGTGTGTGCGTCTGGCCGGGCAGGGCCGCCGTCTGTGGCTGAGAGTGGACCAAGGTGGGCTGGACCGACGGCACGTTCGTGGTCACCGGCTGGAGTCCGGCGGAGGACGAGGGAGCCGGAGCCGGGTGGGAGGCAGCAGAGGGAGCGAGCTGGGGACCCGGGGCAGCGGTGGTGGGGACGGCGGAGGAGGAGAGGGAGAGAGCAGACGAGGAGTGGGGGGAAAGTGTCGGCTGATCGGAGGAGGCGTCGCTGGTTATCAGGGTGGAGGAGGTTGGAGGAGAAGTGGGCAGTGTCGTGGAGACGGCGGGCGAGGGCGAAGGAGAAGGGAGCGACGCACTGACAGCAAAAGCCGTCTGGGACTGAGGCTGAATGTGTGCTTGACCATGGACCTGTGTCTGATTCATCACCGCGGGGGGAGGCGAGGATGAGGAGGACGGGGGGAGGGACGCCTCCATAACTTGCTCCTGCGCCGGGTTTAAATTAGGAGGCAGAGGATCCACAGCGGGAGCGACGGTGCTGCTCTGAGAGGGGGCGGGGCCAGCCGGCGGATGCAGAGGGTGGGAGGCGTGGATGGAGGCGGGCGCGGTGCTGGGCCCCGTATCGAACTGGTTCTGGTTCTGTCTGAGCTCGGAGAAGGCCTGCTGTAAGCTGACGGCTCCGGCCGACTGGGACAACGCCACACCCTGGCCTGCCGTCTGGGATGGAGCCGAAAGAGCTGGAAAAAACAGAGGGGAAGCATTTCATACACACTGATTTGATACCAAATCAGCTAAATACAATTTAGTTGAAGATGCCAAGAAAACATAGAAAACATCAAAAAAAAAAAAAAAAAAACCTGACCAGCATTTAAATATACGGTTCTTATGTTTAATTCAGGATCACTGATTCAAAATGACAACGTACACATGTTAATACGCTTTATTCCCTCGGTCTGTGTTCACGCTACTGAAAGGAATCTTAGGACAAGAAGGAAACAAAGGGACTGCTGATTGACTTTTAAAAAGACAAACATGCTCACACAGACACACACACACTTCTTACTTGTTTCGGCAGCAGGTGGCGGGCCAGGAGAGGAACAGGAGGGGGGCATTTGTTCCTTCAGCCTGGCTTCGGGTACGGGGCTGACAATAAACCTCCGACCCGCTGAATGAACCACCTGGGCGGTTGCACTGGGAGCGATGTCTAAAATGAGAAAATCAGCATCAGTGTAAAGCTGTTCTGTCTCATTGTAACTCATCTGAGATGAAAACTGGATCTTCTTAAATTAAATCTTGTCTTGCTTTTCCAGAAGTTTTTACCTGGCATGGGAACAGATATCACAGGAATCGGCTGCTCTGCGTCTCCTGCCATCTGGAGATTAACAACACAGGACAAGAAAAATGAAAGACCAACTGTATTAAATAAAGAAGCAGATGATTACTATAATACTATCATATACAAGACATTTTTTGGGTTGGGTTTACCTGACTGTTCGCGTCTCTCTCCAGCCCCTTCTCGTCTGCTTTCTGGATCACCTCTCTGACCTGCTCGATGAAGGACTCCCTCTCGCTCTCCAGGATGAACTCACTCTGGACCTGATTATCCACACAAGGTCAAAATTAGCGAGGCGGTTCAACCATGTAAAACTTTTCAAATATTCTTCCTTCGGCCAGTGTGTGACGACAGAAATGTAATTTTAAATTGCACAGGAGCTGGATATGGACTTTCTCCATGAAAGAATAAGGCCCAGAACACTGCCAGTGTGAGCAGTTCAGTGCTCTCAAATGACAAAGAGCAGCAAGCATGCAAAAAAAATCATCAATAAAGCAATGTGCAGTCCTCATATAGGAGTAATAAACTAGATTTATGGTCTGTCTGAAATGCGTATCTAACGGTCAGACACCTTTCTGATGCAAGATACAAGGTCTCCCGTGCATCCACTGAGTTACAAGTCACATTATTTCACGCTTGGGTTGGTCAGCTGTGTGGAACTGACATAAGAGACACAGCAGCTTGGTATGCTAGTATCAGGTTATAACGCAGAATGTCGAAATACAGCAAGGACTCGTACACTGAGGATGCAGAAAGTATGGCTTTATCTGAGTGTTAACAGCTTCATTCGTAGTCCAGCTAATCAGAAGCTCATTGGAAGCTGACCACAACCAGGTATTCTCAAATGAGAAACCATGAAATAGGTCTGAAAGAAAAAAAGAAGGTGGAGGTGATCAGTCTGTCTACCATAATCTGGGCTATCTCCTCAGGGTTGTCTCCGTCCAGGTCAAACCGAAAAGTCACCATCTTCCTGTTGTGGGTCTCCAGCTGGCATTCGGCCACCCTGTCACCGATGTTAGAGATCTACAAGGAAAACAGACGCACCACAAACACAACAAATCATCATTTAACACGCATTTTATTTGAATTAAGCGTAGAAAGGAGAATTGGTGGGGTGAGACATTACGTTGAGGACGTTGAGTTTGGCCTTGGTAATCTTCTCGTGGCGAGATCGACTCCTCACAGATCGCCTCTGATGCCTCTTGGTGGACCGGCCTTCGTGACGGCCTCCTCCCTCGTTTCCGTCACTCAGACCAGACATCTCAGAGTGGCTGAGAGCAAGAGGAGGCACACACACACAAATCAGAATAAAAAAGACAATGAAGACAAAGAGACGGACAGCTTTGGGATGTTTAAACATTCTGGAGTTGTCTGAGTGTTTTACCTCTCGATATTTGAGAGCACCTGAGGCGGCTGCAGCTGGGACTGTGACAGCTCCGACGACTGCGACGCAGACTGAAACACAACCGTGAGAAGATGAAGAAACAAACGACACAGCGTGTTGGCCAATCACACAAACACTTCTGGAGAAATTGGGAAAAAAACGGCAGGGAAAGGTGCGATATAGGCAAAATGAAGGAGGAGAAGAAACAACAATAAACTAAAATACATGGAAAGTCACTAAAATTCTAGACTATATCGAAACACAGGGAAGAAAGTTCAGATAAAACACATCTGGACTTATGATTTATTGACAGTAATTCAAAATATTACAAAGAAGGCAAATGGTGTGAATTAGGACAGACTGTATTGAACAAATGCAAATAATTAAATCTATGATTGTATAAGTAACACACTAAACCTGTTCTGAATGATTTATCTGCAGTAAAAAAAAAATGTGTTTTTGAAAACTCTCATCTTGTCGAAATGATGGTATAAACAGCTCATCAATGATCACCAATGGGATTTATTGGTAATAGACCACTGTGAGCAGAGACGCGACGTCTGCTCGGTGGGTTCGACCAGCCTTGACCAGTACCTGGGGCAGGATTTCCATGGGGGTATCAGGCGGGGCGGTGACTACACTGATGATTGGCACCACGGTGGCCAAGGGCTGAGGCACAGGTGAGGGCACAGGAGGAGGAGGAGGAGGAGGAAGAAGAGGAGGAGGAGTAGCAGGAGGGGAAACAATAGTAGGCACCACCCCAACGGGGACTGGCAGAGGAGAGGGAGGGGAAACCACGACCGCTGTCGGCACAGTAACGGGGATAGACGGGAGGGTCGCCAGGGGAACGGTAGAGGTAGGCGGAGTTACGCTCGGCTGAGGAGGAAGAGTCCAAGAAAAGGAGGAGAAAAGGGGAAACGGGGGAAGAAGGGAGAGGGCAGATGAGGCAGAGGATGATTGAAAAGATGAGAAATAGGACGGAAAGCAAGTCGACAGGGAGAGTGAGGAAACTCAAGAGGGATTGGACCAAGACATCAGGTAATGAGACAGTGAGCTAAAGCTGCTCTTTAGGAGAGAAAATAATCCCTCAGACCGTCCCGTCTGGGACTTTACTGATCTCCATGATGCTCGTGTTACAGTAAAGACACCAGCAGAAAGAGTCACCCATAGTTCACTGAGACATTACAGTCTGGATCTCAGAGGCGTCGTTTCAACTCTGTGGTCTCAGTAAGTGGAGCACATGTAAAGTGACAACATGTGGAGGAATAACTGTATAAAAAAAAACACACACACACACACACACACCCTCACACATCATGCAGTAAAGCAAATTCTCATCAGAATGTAGATGGGAAACACACCTAAATACATACAGATTTTTTTTTTTCCAAAAAGAGTTAAATCACAGAATTTTTTGTTTAAAATTAACATTTAATTCAGCGATTCTCAAAGAGTGTCGCGGGCCTCCAGTGAGTGCACAGAAGAAACCACATTAAAAAGAAATGAGTGGAGGCTAAAACTATAAATAGCTGTTGAAGCACACGTTTGATTTAACAACTAAATTCAGTGCAATGGAGACCATTCTTTTGTGCAAAACTGTACAGCTGCAGGCCATCAGATTTTTGATTAAATGTATATAAATGAAAGGGGAGAGTTATAATTTTCACCGACTAAGCATTTTTTCATATTCTAGTCAAAACTTGTTGCATTAAATCACCTGTAAGCTCTCTGAGGACGGGTTACACAATAAATGCAGTTTAATCTTTTTTCTGATCTTTGAAAAATTGCCCATCTTCATTTCCATTAAATTTGCTTCGGAATTTCTTGTTTTCTTTTCAAGAAGTGGTCAGAAGCACGAGGGTGCACTGAGAAAAACACTGAACTGGGACTCCGGCTGGGGTTTTAATCCGATTCAAGTCAATCAGACTCACATAGTTCACAGACACACAGTGAGATCGACACGTACAGAAACACACACACACACACAAATCAAGTGATACCTGAACCAGCGCTAGCTGGTACAGAAGATAAAGATGCTCAATACTGGGAGACGGGCTGAGGTCACACAACTACACGTTCAAACACACACACACAAAACACAGTCGTGCACGTCACAGGTGGTTGTGTGGAAAAAAAGAAAAAGCACGAGCAGAAACAAACCCGGTGGTAAACACAGGCAGCATGCCCATGAGCAAGCCAGAGAAAGAAAAACAGAGAAGAAGAACTGAGCTGACCAAGAGTTTCAAGTGATTAAAAAAAAGCAAAACATGCAATAAGAACATGTAGAAGAAACTGACAAGTGAGAACTTGGATAAAACTAAATAAACGCAAAAAGATTGGCATTGGCGACTGTAAGCTACATCTTCATCATGTGGATACTGATATCTTTCTCTGGGTGTGTCTGTGTTTTGTGCATGAATCTACAAGGCATATGGGAAAATGTTACCAATACAATTTTTTGGACCCTTTTCTCACCCTAAGGCTGTACGATAATATTAAATACGATAATGTAGCCGATTAGTGTCAGACTGGAATTTACCTTGCAAGTCTGATCACTGTGTGCTTGTTCTTATACAGTAAGTGAAGATTCATGCAGAATTTCTCTCAAACGGCTCAGAAAATCAGTCATGCTACATTTTAGTATTGAATCATTTGGGACATTTCAACATTTTTTAGCTAAGAATGCCCAAACGACCTACCGCACTCAAAATCACAGCAGAGCTCTTGTAATGAATTCAATTAGATTATACTACTACCAACAATAAAGCGCTTGTTCAGTGTGTAATTGAATCCTGGTTTAACTGAATATCTTTCTGCAAAGGGCTTAGTCTTGTTTGTTTTGCAAAGTTAAAGGTTTAATTCACTGTAAATTTAATGGAAAGGTTCTGTACCTGTGCAGGCGTCTGTGGCAGGGCGGCGTGCGTCGGACTCTGGACTGATGCACTACTAGACGACACAACCTACGGAGAGACAGAAGGGGTTAGAGGTGAAGTTTGATTGAAATATGTGAGTATATGGATGAAAACAAACATGCTTGGGCTGTTTGGTAGATCAAACTACTGTGAATTTTTTTAAAAAAAAGTCTGTAAAAGTATGATTCATTTTTTGAAAAAACTATCTTTTGCAGGCTGCGATCCGTATGTAAACTCTTCCATGAAGAAGCAGCTGAGTGAAAAAAAGTTTTGACAGTTTGCCAGCTTATTTGGACAAGGAAACTTTTGATCTCTCATTATCATCCAATTTCTTGCTCGGTTTAATCAGTTAATTGCTGCAACTGGTTCACATGAGTGTTTTGGCTCCTGGGAGGAAACAGGATTTCTTCATAAACATCGTGTGACCGCTGCAGGCAAAGTGCCGCCTCAGTGGGAGCGGCTACCTCGAAGCAAAGGCGCCAAACTTCAAAGAACGCGGCAGTAAATTAGCTATCATGCAGTCACCACAGAAACAGGGTGTTTATGTACTTTGGATATTGGGCATTAAAGGAGCGATACTGTGATCCAGAGTAAGGAAAAAGCTGAGTCGTACCTGTTGGGGGGTCCCGGGAGGAGCAGGATGGGTGGAGGCGGGGGCCAGAGGGGCTCCTGGAGTTGGCTGAGGGGACGCAGCTTGGGCCTGCTATTTAGAATCAGATCAAGAGAAAGAAAGACGGAATAGTGGACAGAGAGGCGGAGATGCAGTGTGGTAGGATTTATAAAAACATTGGGAGGATGGAGGAGAGAAATTGGGAGAGATTTGGGACAAATGGAGAGAGAAAAGTAACAATTACAACATGTTCGCAGCGTGTGGAGGATAAGCATGTGTGCAAACACAAGATACTTCTTCTACTTATGTGATCACTTAACTCAAGCTATCGTCTTGTGTATGCACACATGCACACGGCAGTTATACACACTAATCCATCCAGATATATGCACAACAACCACTGCTGTATGCATATACACGACTGGTAGCACAGGCACAGAACTGGGGTTAGGTAGGGTGTAAGTGGGATTTGTTCGTACATGCAGGTCAGATCCTAAGTGATTGGTCGTGATAGTCAGTCAGTAAAGCACACAGCAGAAGACAGGCGCTGAACCCTGAAATATTCAGCTAAATCTAAAGCTATCTTTTGTTTTTTAAGCCTGAGAGACTGACTTTATGTTACCATGTTGGGTGTTTCTCTCCCTTAAAGCACCTTTCATTCAGCACATTTCTATTCTTCCCTTTGAAGGTTTTCCAGATAGTCTACAGCACACACTGATGCGTTGACGCCTCCACCCTCGGAAGGCTCTATGCAACTTCATACTGTTAAAGAAGCTCGTAAATACAGCGTGTTGCACTGGATACACAGTGACACTAACCGTTCTCTAACCTTACATGCAGCAGTGTCAACACATTGAGGAACTCCACAGAACAGAAATTTAATAAAGCAAACAGAAAGGCACATGGAATGGCACGAAACAAAAATAAAATTAAAAAAAAAACCGACAGATGACAAAGACGGAGGAAATCAACAGAAAGGTCGGTGACATCGGCTTTCTGAGGGCCTGAATGACTTAAATTCAGCCCTTTGAATTCTGTGAGGTGAAAACAATAAGCTGTTATAAGGAACTGGCTTCAAGCTAAGCATGTACAACACAAAAGGAACAGAGGGAATCTAAAATATACACAGGAGTGTCTCTCTGCATGGTTACATTGCTCGGTTCGTCTAAGCCCCGTCAGTTTTGTTGTATGTTTCTGTGTGTTTGTCCATACAAATCACCAAAGTCGTGCGGCGTGTTTAACCTCATTGTTGTTTTTTTGGGATCTATAAGATTCATTTTACATCCGGAATGCGTAACTGTGCGACGTATGAGGACTTTTTGAGCCAACCTGACTTTGGACTTGTACGAGCAGATGTTCAAATATACTATATAAACAGTATACCTGCACAAACACACATTTCTCATATACAATCATATATGAACATACAGACAAAATGTTACTTACTGACACTGACAAAATAAATCAAATATACAACATAAACACAGAAAGGAAGGGACTTAGACTCAATGCTAAAGCCTGTAAACCAGAGAGCGTCTCACAGGCGACCTTCCGATTGTTGATATCATAATTACTTGATGAACGGCAATTATTATCACGCTGGACAAAAAAAAATTAAATAGTTGTGGTCGGAATATTTCCCAGAAACTCTGCGGGACCTCTGTAAATATTTACTGACGCCGCCCTAATTGAAGTCAAGCTCTTCTCTGGAGAAGTATTCTCCTGATGTGAGACATGAAGGCCGACCGTGAGACTCTCTCTGCTGATGTGACTGAAGGGGGGAGGGGGGTTAAAATCACAACCAAAGACTACATGATGACAAATAAACATCAGCTGGGGCACCTGGGTCGGCAGGGTACGAAAACAACAGGGATCGGTAGAACAGCCTCTGGGTCACGTTACTGCTGTAATTTAATTCAGCTACGTTTTTTTTTCTTCTTTTTTTAGAGTAATTCATTTTGATGAATGGATTAAATTATTCTGTGCTCAAGCCAATCAAACCACCATCCAATGATCCTGTGAGCAACACAGCAGTGAATGCACAAATGTTCGAGACGGTAATATCGGCCATAACATTATGACCGGAGGTCCCACTTTGTGCTGGTGTGCAGAGCAATGCACTCGCAGTAAATTCCATCATCAAGGAAACTGAAGCCCTGAATGGGATGTTTGGGAACTTTAATTGAAAAGCAGCCAGGAGAATTAAACCCAGTAAGTGACCCAGAGGTGATTTGGGGTGTTTTTAGGGTTTGTACCAGAGTGGAGTTAACAGCCTGCATGGCCAGCAATGACTCATGGTATGTCATGTCAGGCTGGGCTGGCACCACCCCTCCGTGCCGGGCCCAGGCGTTCTGCATCAACGACTCCAGCTGCGTTGATGCCAGCTCAGAAGCCGGGGTGGTGGGGAGAAAGTTCTGCCCAGAGGGGGGATGTCCCTGGGGATCGATCTGAAGCGCTCCGCCCGGCGAGTCGTACAGCGAGGTGGAGGACGAGCGAGGGATGGACTGAGCCGCCGAGGAGTCGAACGAAGGGGCGAGAGGAGGGGGAGGAGGCGACTGGAACTCTCCGGCGTCAGAGGAAGCCAGGGAGTCACTGGAGGGCTCGGGGCTCCTGTCCTTTGCGGCTACACCGACGTGGTGAAGCAGGAGACTCCCGGGTGGCAGCGGGAGCTCCGGACTGATGTACGAGTACAGCTCCTCCGTCACGGGCTGCAGCCGGCTGTAGGAGCCCGATCCACCCGATCCGGTTCCGCTGTTGTCCTCCAGAGGGAGGTCCATGGAGCTCCTCCGGGCCCGGAAGAGTCTGGAAGCCAGCAGGTTCGGGTCTCCAGCGGCGGCCGCAGCGGCCGCGGCTAAATGAAACTCAAAGACGCTGCCGGTGGGTGGAGGAGCGTCGGCCATCACGGGAGGCGCAGAAACGGGGAAGGAGGACGGGGAAGCGTAACACGCCTCAGACGGAGGAACAGCGCCACCGGCGGGAACACTCATGGGAGGTATGGGTGGAGGGATCGGGCTGTGTGCGCTCATTCGCTGCATCAGGTGCTGGTGCAGAAAGCCCGGTTGAGACGGAGGGCCAGGGTCAAAGCCCAAACTGGCGGCCGCCGCCGCTGCCTGCCTCTGCTGATGGAAACTCAAGTGGCTGAGCTGGTGTGCAGTCATGGGGTACCCTCCGTACGCCATGGCTTCAAAATGGTCCAATAAGGCAGCTTGATTCAGACTCAGTCTCCTCACCGCCTCCTCGTGCTCCGCCCTCATGTCTTTGTAGCCGTACAAACTTGGGTCAGACTGTCCCGGCAGGTGCAGCGGCTCCCCGACACCCAGTCTCTGAGCAGCGGCCGCAAAACTGGGGTTGACCATGAAAAGCGAGGGGGCCTCCACGCCCTCCATCCCGGAAAAGGGGTGCAGGCTGCTCCCGTAGCGGGGGTAGGCCGGCTGGAAGTGTCGGGTATGCGCCTCCAGAATCGAGGTGCTCTTACGCCGCTGGGTGTTGTAGGCCTTCGGAGGCCCGGTGGGAGGAGGCGAGAAGGAAATGGGGCGCTCGGGGATGGACGGGAAGAAAATAGTTGGGGGATCTGGGAGAGTCTGGAGGGGAATACTCCCTCCTGCTCCTCCTCCTCCACTGTAGGGATGATGCACTGAATGCTGCTGTGACAATGAGATACAATGGATTTAAGAATGAGACTCAGAAAAACACAGCAAAGGTCCACATGAAATGGAACAATCGTATTTTAAGAGCATTATTTAAGACCGCCAGAGAAAGAGAAGAGTCACTCTCCACACTGAAAGTGAAATTGTGAGGTTAAGAAAGGACCTGATCAATTTCAAAGCTGTAGGAGGAAGTGGTGAAATGAAAAACCGGGAGACGGACTGGTTGCAAGCTGGTTACAACGAGACAAATAAAGACAGACACTTGTACAGGACAATGACAGTCAGACGACACAGAAACCAGGCAGGCGAAAGGGAGGCACAGGAGGAAAGTGCAAATAGAAGAAAAGGCAAATACTGACTCGTGCATCTGGGATCAGAAAAAACTGTCTCATGTTTCATGGATGCATATCTGTGAAACAAACTCTGGATATAACTTTATAGTTCACACATGGAAGTCTGAGGTAACTGAGAAAATCCACTTTGTTATTTTAGATTGTCATATTTTCTCAAGTGGTCAAGAAATTGGCCTAATTATGACTTTTTGGATATATGCTTGTTTAAAAATTCACTTACTGTAACTTGCACTAGTTATATGTCCATATAGCAATCCATCAAAAATGGTGCCAAAAATAGTTGTTGATGGTTTCATGTAAAGCAGTCTTTCACAATTCTCACCAGTTTTAGCTTCATCAGTAGTTTTCAAGTTATGGGAAGAAATGCCAAAGTTGAGCACATGTGGCCTGCTAAAGGGTGAGCCGAATAGGTGTAGCCTGCATGATTGAATTAAGTATAAAGAAAAAGTGAAACCGGGAAACAGATTAAAATATAGATAAATAATTGAAGTCATGAGTCGAGAAAAGCATGAGGAGCTTGAGGGGAACTGTAGTCGCATGGAGAGCATACACACTCACTTATCTATGTATCAGTTCTGTTTGATCCAGGTAAAAGTTGAACTCAGAGATTAGCAATGTATTTTAGTGAGTGACATCTTTTTCTTTCTGGATTATTTATTTAAATCTGGGTGTAAAATGAGCAGTCTTCCCATCATCTGATGCACATCGGATAGATTTGCTGCAGAGCAACGTTTGTGCTCAGGCCACTCAGTCTGTACTAAATATGAGCACACTGTGGTTCAGTAGAGGGAGAGAGAGAGTATTTTAGAGATTAATGTTAAAACAATAAAACATCGAACGAAGATACTGTAGATATGAAATCTACTTATGTGAGGACAAAGCTGTAAATTCAGAAGGATTCAATTTGTTACACAGACTTTTATGCAGTAAACAGGAAACACTTAAACATTAATATGGTTTTAATTCTTGATTTTCTCTCTCTCTCTCTCTTAATCTCCTCACCACCTCAGGTGTTTGTGAACCTACAGGGGAGGAGAACAGGGCAGGCAGGCTGGCCCTCCGCTGCCTGGTCCGGGGCAGGGAGGAGGCAGAGTGGAGGGGCAGGACGGTCTCCAGCGCCTTGGAGAGACGCCCTGCGAACGTGTCCCTCTCGGCTGCGAGAGGTTTGTAAGGAGAGGGGGCGGCGGCGGCGGCGGCGGCGGTGTAGGGGGACGGAGAGGACAGGTCTGGGGGAGGTGGGGTGGTCTTTACTGGAGGGACGCGAGAGAAGGAGTAGGAGGAAGGAGGGACGCAGACAGACATGCTACGACTTCGACGGGGCAGCGACACCGGCTGCCGGACGCACAGGGAGGGGCGACGGCAGAGGGTGGGACCAACATGAAAAACAAACACAAAGAAATGAACACAGAAACACTGAACACTGGAAATTAAACTGGAAAAACATCAACTGCACAATAAATAAAACAGTGAGACATTACATACCATTAAAAAAAAAAAGTGAAAGTAACATCCACCCACAAACCACAGTAAATTCAATAAAAGCAAAACAACAACTCCTGTAATGTTTTAGGAGATTAAAAAAAAGGTCAAATAACCAGAATTCCATGAAAACACAAGTTAAACAAAGCAAGAAGGCAGACTGAACCATAACAATGATGAAAAAAAAAAAAAAAAAATCAGAAGCCAGAAATAAGCAGTGAGATATAAATAAACACTTGAAAACACATTACACAAACAGGGGAAACATGACTGAAAATAAACCTTTGAGAAGTTATTTAAATCGATGAAGAAAAAAAGGTGTATTTGTTATTCCACTGGATACAAAATGTGGGCTTTCGTCAGAAAAAAAAAAAGAGTCTGGGAAATTCTAAGAAGCATCAAAAAGAGCTCTAAAAATGCCTGAACCGTGATTGTGTTAACCAATTAGACAGTAAGCAAACTGAATCATTGTCCAGCTCAAAAACAACAACTCAGCCAGGAACACTTACGAGCAAAAGGTCATCGCGACACAAAATCTAATGCGACATCGCCAGTGTAAATGAGAAATGCTCACTTCTTCATTAGCTGCTAATTAAAAGCCCCCCTTGAGCAAGGAATTTGACTCATATGCTCCAGTGCCCAACAGCTGATGTGTACGGCTAAACACAGCAGGCACATGGCGGAGGTTAATCACAGGAAGGTCAGCCTTACATTAAACAACGTATCGTCTCCTCAGCTCAGGCTCGCCATGGCTTCTGAGTTAGGACAGGTTTTTTTTTTTTTTTTTACATTATACATCCTTGCAGCAGAAAATATTATGAGGAAAACACTCTAAGAACTACTCTTACGCAGATGATACACAAATCTATTTATAAATGAAACCAGATGATACAGATCAACCTGACAAAGTAAAAGCTTGTCTTCTCCAACCAAGAGAGCAGAAAATCTGTTTTCTTCCTATTAAAATAGTTTTTCCTTTCCACAGTCTCCTGTGCTTGCTCTTTAAAAGTGCCTTGAGATAACTTTTTCATTACCACTATATAAATAAAACTGAACTCATAGTCGGAAATTAACGCACAAATAAAGCACAGTACAGAAAGGATCCTCAGTTTTCTCCCCACATTTTTGTTTGCTCAGCGAAATATGAAAATGATTCCCTTGCGTAACCATCCAAAACCACATTTCCACACTTGACTGTATAAACGTTGAACCAAAACAGATTGAAACAATGGAATAAACAACACATTTTAATTGACACTGGATAAACAACCGGAGCGACGACTGGAAATGGAGATGAATGAGCACACATGAAAATATTTAGATCTCAGCTCAAAGAATAAAACTCAAGGAGATGAATGAGAGAGAAGGAAGGAAGTAACTGGTTGATGTGCTGTGATGGGAAAAAGAAGTGGAGAAAAACTGCCTGACATCCATGATCCAAACCAACAGGAGGTGAGTTATTGGGCCTGGTGAAATACGGGTCTACACTCATCAAGCAATAAGAACAGATGACTTCCTCAATTACAGAATAACAAGATCATTTTACCCTACAGATGGTTGCTATAACTCAGTGACAAACTGGCTTATATCTGAGAGTTTAATGTTATAGGAACATGCTTTAGTTCAAAACCGTCTGACACTTCTTTTTTAAAGTCAAGTGCTCTCTATAACAACAGGCTGTGATATTTTCCAAGCCATTCCCAAAACACTGCAACCTTCACTCCAACTCATTCCCAATCCCACACAGGACCCAACGCTCTGCCAGCGCTCACAGGCGACAGGAGGCTGAAGGGAAGCCGAGACTTACCGCTGGCTGCTGCGGCTGGGCGTAGCCGGGGTGCTGCTGCGGGGCAGCGGAGGGGGTGGAGGGGTAGGGGGTCTGGGGCTGGGACGGGGGCTGGGAGGAAGGGGGGCAGTTGTAGGACATGTTCAGCTGACCCAGGTGGGGCGAGTCGGAGGAGAAAACCGAGGAGCCCTGGCCGCTGTCCACGCCTCCTTCAGCTGAGACACAAGGGGCCAAATATTCAAAAAGTTACTTTTTCTGATGGCTCTTCTCATCCCAAAACATTCTAATTCAAACTATTGATTATTTGAACTTACATGTGTGTGAGATGCCGGTCTGCTGATAGTGAAGCTGCTGCTGATGCTCCACTTCAGCTTCCTCCACCTCAGCCTGCAGGAAAACCAAATAAACAAGTCCAATAACCAGTCAGTATTCAACAGCAGTAAATGTAACTGAGTAGTAATCCAACAAACCTGTGAGTGTGTAGTCTTTAGCGTCTCTTGTTGTTGCTGCTGATGTTGTTGCTGTTGCTGCTGCTTCAGTTGTTGTTCTGCCTCTTGTTTCCTCTTCTCCTGCTCCTCTCGTACCAGCTGCCTCTGTTCTCTCTTATTCCGGATCATAGACACGCGGTCCTTGATGGCCTTGGCCATGGTTTTATGGTCACCCGCAGCCACGTAGCCAGACTCAACCTGGTGAGTGTTTAAAAGTTAGATAGAAATCAAAAATCCTGCCTAACTATTCATATTCAGAAAGTATTACAAATGTGTTTGGGTCATTTTCACCCACTACCATCCATCTATTCATCATTCTCCTTTTCATTTTCCATACACACCATTTCCTGGGCCACATCTTCAGGAACATCCTTGCTCAAGTCGAAGGAAAACTCGATGGCTTCGTTGTCTTTGTATTTGCCTGCAAATATGTTAAAAAGGGCTGATCAGGCTGTGAGAATCTGGGGCAAACCAGGAAGTGAGCAACCAAAAAGTGATGTAATGTGTTGTAAATTACACTCATGTTTTTAAATGAAGGACAGCAAAAAAAAGATTTTCTTGCCTTTCAGCTTCTTAACGTCTTCTATCCTGAGCCACAGCTTGATGGCGATCATCTCTCCATCGTCCTCCTCTGCCAGCTCGACCCTGACTCCCGTGTCCTCCTGGAAGAACGCATGGTTCAACAGGATCTTTATGGCGTACCTGAAGAACGAGAGGTCAGAGGCTAGAATTAGGGGCAGAATGGGTGGTGATTCGAACAGAAACGGAAGCAAGGAATCAGGAATGACAATGAGGAAGGAGTTACTGCTTGACAGTGATTTGTTCGAAACGATGAAAACCTTGTGAGCTGATCTAATGAGGGAGCAGAGGAGACAGGGGATTTGATTAATTTTGACATGTTGGCCAAGAACAGCTTTCCACTTTATGACATTAATTTCATACAAGTGGATAAAAATATTAATCAATATAAAAATAACAAGCGTTCCTAAAAGGACAACTGAAGGAAAAAAATGAAAAACCGAAGTGAAAACTTTCCAAACAGCAGTAAAGAAGGCTTCGTGTTGGCAGTCCAGCAACATATTGACAGAGAACAGTGATCTGATCAACTTTAACCAAGACAATGTGAGTTTAAAAAGGATTTCCTGTAGAATTAAAATATAATAGCATCATGAAAGGTGGAGTAACTATAGGAAAACAGTTCGTGTAAAATGCATGTCGGATTGCTTCATGTTGTCGGAGCTTTGTGCGCATGTCTGTTATGTAACGTCGCCGCATGACACGTCAAGCATACTGATTAGGGAAAAAATGCACGAGTGGTCAACACTGCTGCTCTTAAAGATCTCTTAGTGTCGAGACCGGAAGTAAGAGGGACGTTTCTTAGCAGGAAGAGTCACAGAACAAGTTCGATTAGTCAAGCTAAAGAATCAATCTTCAATACTTGCGAGTTTCTGGAAAAACACTGGATGTGGGATCATGTAACCCGTTATGGGATTGACCTACTAACTCAATCAGATAGTTGACCAATCCGATCACCTCATTCAGTGTCCGTGAAAACTGGAGCGTCTGAGCTTTAATCAGACTCACCTCTCGTCCTTGTTTGTTCTGATGCAGCCCTCGATAATTTCCTTCACCTCAGGAATGGCCACCTTGTCAAAGCTGCCGGGCTTCACTCCCTGAACAAACACAGCAGAAGAGAAAACTGTATAAAGAAAGTGAAAATACAGAATTGCTTTTGTATATACTATTAGATTTTTCAACACTTTTTTTTGGTGAAATTGTCTCTGAGAGTGAAAAATGGACCTGAACTGTTATGTACCAGTGTAAAACTTTCTTATATTTGTGAATGTTTTCAGACTTTTCAAACAGTTGTTGACAAACTGGTTAAAATTAGGATAAATCCTGTGCATCATTTTCAAAAGCTAATCTATGTAATGATGCATAGGACAGTCATTCATCTATCATTTCAATCCAACAGTTCCCTTTTCATTCAGTCACAGACAAATAATTCAGTTCATTCAGTGGATTTGTTTTTTTCTCTGGATGTAAGAATCCTATTGATAACTGACTGCAATGATTCCTCCTTCAGAACGATGAAAGTAAAAAACAAAAAAACTGAAATCGAATGCAAAAGGTGAAAGCTTCCACTGATATTTTCTGCTTTGACTACAACTGATTCAATTTAAGTGAAAGAGGTCTAAAGTTTAAACATCTGACAGTCGGAGGCTCAGCTGTGTGATAGGATGCCAAATAACAGTTCAGCCAAGAGTTGAGTTCCCCGAGAAACCAGGTTGTCCTGTTAAAGATGAATAATGAATCGCAGCCTTTCACAACTAATTGAGGGCATCAGAATACTGTTTTGAGGGAGGAAATCCTAACAGGAGAGACCTGCAGAAGCACTGCATCAAGAAAAGACAGAGTCACGAGAATCAGACGAAATGGGAAACAACTTTCTGTAGAGGAAAGTCTAAATGAAACAGAAAACTAAACAGGTGAAAGAACTTCAGTAGATTACTGAAAATAATCCATAAGAACTCATCCAGTTTACGCGATACCGTTTCTGGTAAGATAATGGAGGCTACATACATATTTGTTCTATTTCTGTTCTATTTTGTTCTATTTCCAGGCAAAGTAGAAACTGTTAAAGATAAAGTCAAAAAACATAAAACCCAGACCAACAAAGTTAAAACACAGATTAGTAAATCTGTATAATAACTACGCACAGTAAGTCAAAGATGAATGCAGCAGATTGGTTGCATAAATAAAACATAGAGAGCTGAAAGAAGGAAAGTTAAGGAAAATTAAAATACCACAGAAACAGCAGCAGGTGGGAATTCTAAAGTTTTCAAATTTGACAAATAGGTGTCTTACCTATGAGCACTCAGAGAGGAATTATGTTGAAAAGATGAATGATTAGGAAAAAAAAAAAAGCTGAATCTAGACCGGTTGACCAGCTGACTGTCGGACTAGCGGACGACCTCCTTCTTCTTCTTCTCTTCTCTCCAGCCGCTCTATTCTTTCCTGGCCCGCTCCACCAGTTTGCCGTTACATAACAGCCCCATCTCCCTCTCTCTTACACACACACACACACACACACACACACACACACTGATGCGTCTGCACACTCGCACACACTATTTGAGATTCCAGAGCCAAACAAAGTTAGTAATGACGGGCGAAGTAATGGTATTAGGCCTGGCAGAAGAGGGGAGGGTCGGGGAGACGAGGAGATGGAGAAAAAGCTACATTTTAGTTTAATAAGGCTGATTGGAGGTAAGGAATGTCCCAGAAGCCGCGGAGCACGTCAACAACACTGGACGTCAATGCAGGAGATAAGCTAAAGACCATACTTGATCTGTAGGAGAAGCTTGACCGGGCTGGAAGGCTGAATTATTTAAAGTAATTTCACAACCAGTGTCGAAAAACTATGGAATTAGAAATGAGACTAGAAGATTGTTGGAAACAATTAAATAATTTAATTCCCTGAACATGCCACGAGTCATTAACCTCTCAAATTCTTCTTAAAAGTCTTAATCTGAATCTGATAAGCTAATTGAAGTGGAGCGGACACTGATGCGGACATGACTTGTGCTCAATTGCAAGAATCCATAAATACTGTTATTGTGAAAACCGGTTTGCGTCACACTTCACTTTTTTCCAAACTTACAGCCAATGCTCTCCAAAGACTCACATTTATTCCACATTTTTTCAAATAACATTATATTGTAGGATATTAGCACTCTGTAGTGCATTAAGAGGACAAGAACTGAAAGATTTTGGTGAACTTTTTACCAAATATATTATTTCCCCTGCTTTCAAAAAGTCAGTAAACTAAAAAAAAAGTCTTGAAAAATTCCGCTACAACAAAGTTGATCTTTTCGACAAGTGCACTGTAAAGAGCTGAAAGGAAGCAGCATGCACTAAAAACAAAAAAATGTAGTAAAGCCTTTTTACTAAACAATATGACTACGACAAAAGTAAATGTCAAAGCTATTTGCAAAAAAAAAAAAAAAAAAAAAAAAAAAAAGCACTTTAGTTCCTCCCAGAGTCCAAAAGCATGAGCTTAAAGTCGACCGGTGACTCTAAATTACCCGTATGTCTCAATGTGAGTGCGTGTAAAAGCTCACCGGGACCACTGAATGGATGAAATGGTAAAGATGGTGGGTGGCTGAATTTCAAAAATGCTTTTAAAAGCTAAAATTGCAACCAAAATCCTACTAAAAGCTTTATTTGACTGATGAACAGCCATAGAAAACACTGGAAAACATTTGAGTAAAAAGAGTCAGCAACTGTTGTTTGTTATATACTTCAGATCAAAATCCATTATTATGAATTAATCATCATGTATCTGGAGTTTTTGCTTATTTTCTTTTTCATGTTACAAAGGGTTAGATTATTTTTACAACATTTTTTTGTGAATTTCACATTAAAAATACAGCGAAATTCTGATCACAAGATGGCATTTAAAGGGTTAAAAACAACACGAGTATGAGTTATCTAATATTAGTGCTGACCTTGAGGTCCATAATCAAAATGAAATTGTAGGAAAATAAATCAGTGCGCTGTGTGGCGTTTAATAACATTCATTATTGTGTTGAGCGACTTTTTGAGGACAGACGACGTGAAAAAACAGGCGAACGAGGAGCTGGCGGGACGGATTAGGCAGGGAAATAAAAGGAAGCGGGTGACTGCGGCACCCCGCGGTCGTCACATGGCTGCGTGTGCCTGACAATAACAAACACGACTGAATCTGGCTGCTCGACAAAGTGTTTTCCCAACATGCTCTGCTGATTTGGGCGAGCGCCTCGCTGGAGCTTCAAACGGGCAGAAACCCCGAGGCCGAGGTCGCCGCCATAATCAGATGTAGTCTGATCAAAGTGAGGATGTGATGAGAGAGAGAGAGAGAGAGAGAGAGAGAGCGACGGACATATGGATTGAAACACACCGTCTGAATTTATTCCGCCTGTGAAGCCTCATAAATTAAATTGCGATATCCGGAGACAGAGAGAAGACAGAGAGACGGAGGGCGGATCCGTTCCCGTGTGAGTTAAGAGACGATCTTAATCCAAATCCTTTCATTTTGAAAGTGCCGGTGTGACGGCGCACAGCCGCACCGAGAGGATTTCATATTTCTGGATTTGAATGAGAATTTAGGCTGAAGCATCTAATCACGAAAAAAAAAGTAGAAAAAGTACCACGCAGGTAATTATTCTGGTGAGGCGAGCTGAGATGAACCATGTTCACTCAGAATTTCAATGAGGACATCCCACTCATCCTAAAGTAATAACATACTTCTGGTAATTACTTTTACAGACAAGTATTTCAGCGAAAAGGTTTTCTTTTTTGTTTCCCCCATTTGCTCCCACAAGCTAAATATACCACAGTGTGTAATCATTTCGCTTTTACAGTAACCAGTTCACCTCGGAAGCGTGTTATTGGATTGTGGCAGGAAACCAAACTACTCAAGATAAAACCCGCAAGAGGAACTCCCCCCCCAAAAGCCGGGACCAGATGAAGAAGCCACGGAGCGGCGCTCCGGCAACATACTGAGGTGACGAGCAGCAGCGAAGGACAAATGACAAGAAGGATAATGGCTGGACTACAGCAACAAAGAGGGATGAGAATAGAAAAAAAAAAAGATTTCTAGTCATTTTTTTTAATTATTAGGGATTTGTTGTGTTTACCTGCGTAAAGCTTATACGGGAATAATTCAGTGTTTTTCATTGTGGCCATTCAGAGCTTTTTTCCAGTGTCTCGTTTTTTTGCACAAGCACTTATTTTCAACCTCCTCTCAGAGATAAGTGAAACCACTCACACGCTCCAGGGTTAATGCACCTCAAGGCCAACACATAAAACATCCCCGGAGAAGGCCTTTTTAACAACCTGACACAAACAGGCGTGGGCCGCACAGCGCCGGTGAAGTGGGTAGTGCTCTCATGTCACAGTGGGATGGTCCCTGGTTTGAGTCCGCCATCGATGGGAATCAGTACTCTTCTGCTTCTTATTTAAGATTAAATGTTAGTTTGACTGGCCTGGTATAAAATGTGAATGGATGCTCAGGATTGCTGAGTATCGCCCTCTACTGGTGGAGAACAAAATGCAGCCTAAATTCCTCGGGCGGGCGCCTGAGAGGCAGGCAGGAAAAGCACCAAAACACCAACATGTGACTGCTTCTCCTGCAGCTCATGCAAAACTTATTATTACAGTCTGTAAACAAGAGGGAGGGAGGAGGGAGGGCGAGGTGGACGGAGAGATGTCACAACTTGGCGTCTCCACATTCTGCTGCGCGTCGCTGTCTCTCACACACACTCCGAACGCGGACTTACGCTGGTGACTCGCCGGTAGATCTGGGCAGCGTTCTGACACTCGGAGTAGGGGTACTCCGAGGTCGCCATCTCCAGCATGCACATCCCGAAGGCGTAGACGTCGACAGACTCATCATACTTCTCCTCATACATCTCTGGAGCCATAAACTCCGGAGTACCTGGGAAAAAAAAAAGAAGAAAACACTTCAATTATTTTCTTTGAAGTGTCTCATAAATAATCTGTAATGTTCTTTATTGCCTGCAATGTCGTAAAATCATTCAAACTGAATAACACACTTGAATAACTATGATGATCAAGTCAGTACACATCATAAACACACACCTAAATTGGGTGATTGAAGGCTTTAGATATATATGAAAAAAAAAAGTCCAAAACACAGCTGGATAACACAAAGTGACTGACTGGCACCACATATTTGTTTTCTTAGAGTGTGTGTGGATTTCTGCATGCATCCACATACTTGTGGTTGGTCTAATTACTACAAAGAAGCTGCGAGATTCACCGAGCGTATCATTCCAGCCTTAAGCGCGCAGAAGAATGCGCCCTCATTTACTCTGCGTGAGTGAGAAAACGCAGGAGCACTGAAATAGTTGTGGTCAGCGACATGAAAAGGCTCCTGAGAGCCAGACGAGGACGACGAGCCGCCGCTGCCCCACTGGTGAGTCTGAGTGAGCACTGTCAGCAGAGTGCACGTGCGGTGGAGCTCTGCTCTTTGTAAATGTGGCTCTCACATTTCCAGACAGCTTAATTCCACCTTTTAGAAGCCTCAATCTTAAGCCTTTTTTGAATAGTTCCTGAATTTCAGTCCTACCGATGACACTCTTGGCGAAGGAGGCCCTCTTCAGCGTGGCCAAGCCCAGGTCCCCGATCTTCACCGAGCCCGTGGGCCCCGTGATGAAGATGTTGTCACATTTCAGGTCTCTGTGGATGATGGGAGGAGCTCTGGTGTGCAGGAAGTGGAGGCCCTTGAGGATCTGTCTGCACCACGAGCGAAGCACCTTGATCTTCATCACCTTGAAGCGCTTCAGGTAGCTGCGGGACAAAGGAATTGCGCTATTAAAAACAAGCACAATCCGTTCGCGAAACAGAAACGTCTCTCTGTAAGTGGCTCCAAATCACGTTCCAGCATCACGGCTCAACAGCTATGAGCTGAATTCTTTTTGAGGCTGAAGGCTGCTTCCCACACACCACTGAAAATCTTTTGAGGGAATTAAATACCCCAAATCAAAGCACAGAGAGGCAGAGGATGGAGAAACAAGATAACAGAGCTGCAGAAATGGAGATAAGGCTTCAATTAAAATATAACTTTGTTAAAAAAAAACCCATGAGTTTTCATGAGACGATCATAGATACAAACATGAAAACATACAAATAAATCCATGTACAGATTCACACACTCATGCGCATGTTTGTTTAGATAATTTACAAGTTAGAATTGAAAGTGACAGTAAATTAGCAACAACTCCATTCAGAACAGAAAAGTTTCAAATGCAATGAAGTAAAAAGTTTCAGAAAACAATTAGAGAATACATGAATAATCATGTAGTAATGAAGTACAAATGCCTTGCTACTGGTCATTAAATTCTACGAAGACTATTTTTTAAGCTTGGAATTTCCCTGATAAATGAGAACAAGGTAGAGTTAAATGTATGATTACACCCTCAGGTAGTTTACAACAGTCTTCCTAAGTGTCAAGCTGCATGTTCCTGTTCAGAGTTATGAGAGTCTGGAAGTCGTCCCGGCATAAACGGAGAGGGCGAGCAGGGAGGCGCCCTTTGACACCGTGCCAGATATCCGCATATCCACACCTGTGGCTGACGGAGAGTCAGTCCACCTGGTCCTTTAGGTCTCAGGAATGTGGGAGGAAAGTCGAGGGACGGCCACAGGGGTCCAGAGAGAGGAGTCAGTGTCGGGGGAACTGACCTCAGAGGGCAGAGCGAGAACAAAACGCTGTCTGTAGCCGAGATGACGCTGCTGATTTCAGTCAGATTCAATTATTTGATGACAAAACTTTGGTCTTCATTAACTTTAAAAGCTGGGGAAACTCATTGATTTTTCCTGATTATCACTTTCGATTATTTAAACCCAATGCACAGTCTTTTCTATTTTCGCTAATCTGCATCCACCTGAGTCATCCTCTGATCATCCGACTGGCCCATGACTCATTATCTTTAGCTTATGCTGGGATGTGTTATTTCACAGTCACGGTGATTTCATTTAGTTATATGTTCCTGTTTGTGAAAGCACTTTAGTTTCAAGGGCTAAAAAAAAAAAGGAGAAAAAAATCTGCCCTCTTTCTTTTGATCTAATTACAGCATTTAATTCAATATGCAAGACTTGAACAGACCAGGCAGCTGAGCAGCACACAAAAAGATATTGTTATCTCAAATAGAGTTGGCTTTTTTTTTCCTCACCCTCCCTTGTTGTTTTGGAGCGAGTCTGGCTTCGGCGTCTCTGGCAGCTCCAGCTGCTCTGATGATGCAGCGAAAGCAAATCTTCATTGACGAGAAGCGAGTCAGACACAAACTGTACCGAGCATCACGTATCGGTCTGCTTCGACACCCCCCACCGACTGCATGAAGTAATGAAGTCTCCTATTTCACAGGAACATCTACAGTACAAACGTCTATTTTCTTCTTATATAAATAGGTGTCACTTCATAAATGGGTGATCTACTGATTCCACTGCCATAGCAGATCTAAATCAAAAGTCCGTTCCCCTCTGGAGTTGTACGCCTCTGACCGGAGGGAGCAATTGTGCACATAGTTGAGTCATTGCATTTCCAGTTGCATCAGAATTCAAAGACACATTTCACCGTATTTTGCACCCGGATGCAAAGTTTAAAATTGGCATGATGTTGAAACTCCACTTATTTTGAAGATATTAAATTTACATCAATGAATTCTATGTATTTGGACTAAAATACTTGGATCTGCGGATGTTTGTGCGTCACTGTGCTGTCATTGCACTGGTCTGACCCCCTCTAGTTTCTCCAGAAACTTCAATGAGTTTCACACAGCTGGTGCAAAACATGTATTTTTTTCAATACATGTCACTTTTTTGCCATTTTCTGCAGAATTCACATGCTTGTTTTGTGCAGCTGGTGGTTAATAAAAGTAGTTGCGTTGCAGTTTTTTTTTGTGACTTCAAAATGTTAAGATATTACAAATTCAACACCTTCTCAACTACAGTAAAGCTGAAAAACTGATACATAAGAAGTGCAAGTAAAATATCAACACCAAATAATCTGCTTGTTATCCATCAACAGTGTTTGGTCAAGGCGGTGCCTTGTTAAGACGCAAAATAACAAAAGTTACACTGTAAATGTCATTTGAAGCCTCATAAATCTGGGTAGATTCACATGTTTTCGCAGGGCGTTTTGCTGTGTTAACAGATACAAAGTAATCTTTAGGAATGAACATACCTCAAAAATGTAAACGTGTTCATTTTATCACATGCTCCACCCCCTCCTTTTTCTTCCTCGCATCCACTCCCTTTCTTTACCGTGACTCATCTCTCACATGCCTCCCGTGGAGCTGCGCCTCTCGTATAATCTTCCTCCCTCTTCATCTTCCTTCCTCTTACCTACCCGCTCAGCCCGCCTGTCTCCTCTGCTTTCATTCACTCCCATTCTGGAGTCACAGCGGTGTTGACAGACAAGTTTGAACCCTGTGGCATGCAGCGCCGCACAAAGCATCTCCCTCCGACGTGCAAGCTTTCAACCGAGCTCTCTTTTCAGCACTCATACCCGAGTACACAAACCTGTATGATATATAAGTATCGACTGTATCTGTGCTGTACAAACAATTCGTACTGGTATAAAAACAAATGCGTCAGCACTGATAGGGCAGTGGCAGCAGTGCAGGCATGTCCCTCACCTTTTCCTCACACACGTTCTCACAGACACAAAGATAAGGGGCTTGTAATAAACTGTACCCCTGCTGGCCAGCGTTTCCATCCTCACCATCTCTCCTCCCTCCCTATCAGTCCTCCCCCTCTTGTCATCCCTCTCTTCTTTTTCCACCGCTGCGGAGTACAACAGTCCCGCTCCTTTCTGAGGCTTCATCTGGATGACGGCCAAATCCCCCAAGTAGTCTTGATCCAGCTCGTGAGTGCACATGAATGCACTGCAGAAAGAGCCTTTAGAACGAGGACTTAATGTGAATAAATGGCGTTTGTCTGACACGACGTGACCTTCGAAGTGATGATGGGTATTTTGGAGTTGTACAATGGAAACTGATCATGGAAACAACAACTAAGCTGCAGGTTCGAAATGCAATTTTATCCAAATTCCAGCTGACGAGATCCACCGTGGACAGGCCATCATCAGTCCACTACTGGCTTAACACCTGAGACACACGACGTGTTTGGATTGTGAGCCTGGTTAACCTTGAGTAAACTCATGGAAAACATGCAAATTTTGCACAGAAATGTTCCCTCAACCATCTAGGTAAGATCTCACTGTAGCAACACAATATACTGCTCGCAAGCACTGCAGGCCTATGACCCCTGGGAGTGTTTTCGTTTATTCCACTGTTGTGAATGAAGAATGCAGATCAGGTTCTTACAGGACAACTTTTTTTTGCCTTTCTGGGAAGCTTTTTCAGTCTTCCAGTGGAGGGCGCTACTGTCATTGACAGGACTATATCACTGACTTGATTCTCTCACTCTGTGGTCAAAGGTAGGTAGGTCACCAGTGTGCCATCAGTGTCACTGATTTTGCATTCATGACCGTATTATATATTTATCTGGTCATGTAACTGTGTGTGAATCTATCAGTCACATTCACTTAGACTGTAAAAGTGAGTCTGGTCAGTTTCCGTCGACCCTCCACCGGGCAGGAATGAGAGGAATCTGCAGCAGAGGCAGCAGCTGGCAGGTGGGCTGACGTCCCACGGTACACTGTACAGGGCGGGCTGCGTGCCACCCGTCCCCGCGCTCGCCTTTTTTTTATTTTTTATTGTGTCACGAGCTCGACCGTCGCGTTCGCATTCACAGCCGGCAGAGAGGCCGTCCATTCAGTCACGGTATGTACAATGACAGCGATAGGCGCATCAGTTCTCTGCAGTCCGTTTTGGGTGTGTGGGGGGTGTGGGGGGGGGGGGGGGGGGGGGGGGGGGGGGGGACACCGAGACTGATAGACGCCTGCGGTGCGTCTACAGATGCACAGCTTGTCATACAGAAAATAGCCTCCTTGTGGTTCTTCAGACTGCACTGTCTGTGAGAGCTGAAAGACAAAATGCTGGGAAAACACTTTTGTGACAGCGGAGCCTGATCGTGTGAAGGGCCACTTCAACACACACACACACACACCCACACACACACACACCCACACACACACACACACACACCCACACACACACACACACACACACACACACACACACACACACACACACACACACAAAAAGCATGTTTTTGTGCCAGCAAAGAGGATGACACAGATGTGAGTGTGTGAGAGAGTGTGTGTAATTCTAACATTTCATTAAAAACTGGAGGTGAGTCATGATCTTTACCGGCACAGCTCTTCAGAAGCAGGAAAGAAAGGTTGCTGCTGCACGTGATAACAGGCTGATAAAATATTTTTGTATCCAGATGCTGTTTTTTTGTAACTTTGGGAGGGGCTGGACAGGCGCTGGAGTGGTTAGCACTCCTCCCTCTAGTGGAAAAACTCACCCAGGTGTTTTTGGGTGGGCTTAAAGCCATTTAAGTGTGGAAGCTGCATGTTCTCCCTGCGTGTGTGCTGTTTTCTATGCAGGCTCTTGAATTTGCTCCCACAGTCCAAAAATATGTAACTGAAACGAACGTGCTTCTCTCTGTGGTGGATTTGTGACCTGTCCAAGGTGTATCCTTTTACCCATAATCAGCCAAGATCAACTCCAGATCCTCACACCATTAAGCTGGATTAAGTGGTATAGAAGAAGAAAAGGGGAATTTTGGAAATTGTCTCCAGGGGCTGAGTGTCTGAACCAATCCTATTGTCCAGACGGTTAAAAAAAAAAAAAAGCTCTAAAAAAAGCAGATGAGCATACAAGACGGTGAAACTCAAAACGTGGAAATTTCACGTAACACTCCTGCACTCACGTCTTCAGCGTGCCAGATGTCATGAGCTCCGTGACGAGAACAATGCATTTCTTTCCTTTGCAGGGTCCCTCCCAGGAGTCATAGAAGCGGACAATGTTAGGATGCTGGAGACCCTTTAACATCCCGGCCTCCTCTTTGAACCGCTGACGCTCCGACTTGGACAGCTTACGGTCCTGCACATGGGACAGAAGGGGAGAATTAGTAATGCTTATGTAAAAGACACACACAAACAACACGCTGTATGTTCGAAATCTGGAGGGAAGAAATGTTTTCCCAAAGAAGCCAAGCTAGATCAATATTATGATCTGATTACAGCCAGGGCAATTACAAGGGAATCAAAAAGGGAGAAGGTTTTGATGGGTTTAGACAATCGGCTAATCAACACATGGGAACTGAAGCTCCGAGAAACTTAAAACCATGTACCGACAACATAGCAACAAATACAAAGGGCTCTGGGCATTCAAACATAAAATACATACAAACAGATTACATTTGAAACCTAATATGATCAGAAAATTCTGTTGTAAAAAAAGACTGGGCATGAGAGTAAATCCTTTCATCTGAACTCAGAGAAACCACCAACATTCATTTGGAGTGACTGAAGCTGGATTCTGCTCCCTCTGCTTTTGATCACTTCATGATTGAGTGATAAAAGAGATTCATAAATAAACATTTAAATTTACGAGTGGGGCAAAACTGAGTCGCAGAAAGATGTTTGCGTCTTCTTTTTTCTCATTACTGACAGGCAGGTTCCTCCACTTGTACAAACAGAGAGCAATTAAACAGCTAATGAAATAAACTTTCTGCAGTGATGCAGAGTCTGGAGGCTGCTGTAACCTGTAACCTGCGAACCTCCGTACACAAGCTTGCTTTTCTAATCTATTCTGAGCCTGAGGTGAAGCTGAAGATCACTTTAAATCTTGTCCTCCTCTCATTTTTGCTGTGGAGATGCGACTAGCAGTACATAACATTAACACCCGGCTTTAAATGGGTCTTTTATCTGCTGTGGTCGCAGCCGCCCAGTAAGAACCTGACCAATAAAGCTATGAAAGGAAAGCTACAGTCCGCATTCTTCTGCTCTGAGGACGGCCAGCTTCTAGGAAAAGAGAAGTCCTCCACGCAGTTTAATGGGCATTCCGGCTCGACCCGATGGGTCAGCGCTCGTAAAGGATTGGGACCACGCATGAGTGTGTGCATGTGCAAGAACGCGGGTGTACTGGTGTCAATGCATCCGAATTAGCTGCCCGTTTTGCATGTTTACTGTCATGTCAGCTCTTGAAGTGAAGAAAGGGCTAATGATTCATTAGAATTCTCTCTGGCCATTTGGACATTTTTACGGAGTAATTTGAGAGTGTGTGTTGAGCTTGTGCGGCCCTGTGTGTGTGTGCGTGTGTGCATGTAAAGGCCTACTTCCTTTTTTCTCCAGCTAACCGTAGATGACACATTCGGCACAACACGGCCCTAAAAATAAACTAAATTAATGGTGAGGGATTCTTGACACACTGAGGATTTAGGAACAAACAAACGATCTCTCAGAGGATGGATGTGCATGGATCAGTCGGCTAAACCATTAAATGTCCATCCTCTTGCTATTCAATCAGAAAAATTATCTGGTTAAACGCAATCGGTGCTGCTGTCAACCACTAGTTGGAGCTACAAAGCTGTGATAGTGACTTTGTGAGTGGAGACTGTTGAGTCGTCTCAATTAGGATTAAAATCATCATCAATCATGAGGATGATCACTTTGAATGAAAAGTCACCACAGCCCAGCTGCTGTTTGAAGAACGCTGCAGCAGATGTGGAAAAACCAAAAAAATCCACAAAGAGATGATCTGATCTGATCTAACCTGGAACAAATGGAAATTTGCACTCTGGGAGGCAATCCACAGGGTTTCATAATGTGTGACCCTTTTAGAGGATGAAATTACAGCAAAGTGAACAGACAGATCGCTCCCCAGACGAGCGTGGAAAGAGCAGCAGGAGTGCTTCAGAGCTTGCTTGTGACTGTGTGTAAATATTGTAGAAGGACAAAATAAACATGGGAGGCCAAAAAGGAGATTGTGGGATTTCATAAAAAAACAGAGCAGCAGCAGATTTAAGGTGACGCAAGATGAGACGTTGGAGGTTAAACACCTACTCTCCGTAACGTTGTGAGGATTATCTCTATGGTTACCAGTTAAAAAAACAAAAAAAGGTCCAATAAGGGTACCTTGACTCCAGTTCAACTCTTTGTCTTCGTCCAGAACATTAACAACATCCTGACGTCTCTTATAAAACACGCTGGATCTTTTTTTCTGAAGCCTCACATTGTTTTATTTTAGCTTTCAACTTGAATCCAGCAAAATAAAAGGATTTAGTGCATTACTGCAACACATCAGAGACAAGGAGGGCACTTGCCATAAATCATTCAAAACCTTTAAAGCCGCAGAACACTCATGAGCCACGGCGACGACGAGCCATGGATCCAAATAATCAACTATTCAGCATATTGAGGTCGCGACACGTAAGTCTGCCGAACTGTTATGAAGCTATTAGAAATCCTTGTAAGCCGCGTCGGAGATTAGGACCATCTCTGAGGTGAGGAGCTCATATTGTCATATTGTATAACCCGGGGCCTCATCCATATCATATGACTTACACACACACACACACACACACACATCAAGACGGAGAAGAAGAGGTTGTCTGAAAGCCTCCGGAGTGCCAAGTGCACGTTGCGCGTGTGCACGTGTTGTGGCTTGTAACAGCTTATCCCTTCATCCTGCAGAAAGCATTTCCCCGATGATGGCCCATTACCAACAGACACACAAAAACATCCGCGTGTGTGTGTGTGTGTGTGTGTGTGTGTGTGTCCAGCAGGCCATTGCCTCACTCCCCCTATGCCTTGTTTCTATCATGATCACATGGTCTCACGGTCACATGACAGGAGCTGTTGGCCACCTGACTGCCTGGAAGAGAATATTCCACTTCCCAGCAGCACTTAGAAAAGACCCTGAACACACATATCTTACCGTCAGGACACCTCCCTCAAGATTACTTCATTTTTTTTTCACATCTCACTTGTTTTCGGGACACAGGTAAACGCCACTGGTGAGGGTCAGAGTAATTTCTCTACGTCTCCAAACCAACGCAACGTCTTTGGAGGTACTGGAAACGCGATTGTGTTTGTGCGTAGTAGTATGTCCCCGGACATGAGTGCAGAAAGCAGACAGCAAGTCTGAGGGAGCTCACTAATCCATTATTAATGTTTCCTTTTTCATTCTCGTGTATAAGTGGTTACACACACCTCTCTCTCTCACACACGCACACACACAGCAGAGGCAACAGTGGAGCCAGTCAAGCCATATTTAACAGAAGAGCTGATAAGAAAAGCCAGAAATTGTTGTCAGGATGTGGATATTTAAAAAAAAATTATTTCATCAATCGTACATAAGTCTTATTGTTGAGAGTTGATCCCTCCCCTTCCCTCCCTCATTCTCTCCATCCCTTCTCTTCCCCTCCGAGCTTCAAAACATCATGGGACTCGAGTTTGTCAGACTCAAAAATATCCTCACTCTCTCTCTCTCTCTCACACACACACACACACCTCAGCAAGACATGTCTATTCACTCAAATCTGCAGCCTTCTTCTCTTATCTGACACTCACACCCACACTTCTCTCCAACATAAGGACTTCTCACTCTGTAATCCTCCAGCTGTGCACGCTCACTGTGTTTCTCCAAGCTTGCATGAGAACTTCAAAGATGCCCCCTAAACATCCCTATACATCTAAACCTGTCTGTCCTATTTATGTCCCGTAACAGCCAGCTAAGGACAACAACACACATGGATGCAGTCATACATCCACAGGGCAAGTGAGGCACTCAGACAGGCTGGCTGGCTGAAACACAATCTGCAGTGTTACAGTATTGTACAGTTTCCTGCAGAGAGGCTGAAAGCCGACACCGTCCGATCAGCTCGTCGAGTCTGGACGTCCCGCCGTGGCTGAAACACTCTGCGATCGTCTGCGTTGGGCTTCTCTGGTCTGCTGCATCCGAATCAGACAGCAGCTCTCACACAGGCCCACATGGAGTCAGACAGCATCTCATAACGAGAGCTGGTAAAAAAAAAAAAAAGGAAAAAACTCTTCGTACTTCAAATGACAGCGCTGTAACTGCAGGGTCCACTATAAAATTTATTTCCTGTTCTAGATCGCTTAATCCAAGTCAGGGTCGCAGGAGGCTGGAGCCGATCCCATCTGACGCTGGGTGAAGGAAGGATACAGGTCAGAACAGTCCATCACATTCAGACAGATATGGCGGACACACACACTCACACACTCAAACCCATGGGACATTTGGAGTCATCAATGACCTCGAGAGCAAGTTTTGAGACTGGACCAATCAACTTCAAGTGCTGTGAAAGGAAACCACAATACCAGGAAAAACATATGCACAAAAAGACCATGTAAACTGTAGTTTTGACAACGACACTACAATCACTCCCAAAAGGGAGGATATTTCTCAAAAGTGCCACATTTCTCTGGGAACCAAAGCAGAAGCATAAACATAATAATTGGTTTTGGTTGTCTTTTTGAAGTCATTTTGTTTGGAGGAAAAAAAATTTTTTTTTAAACCAACCAAGAAGGGATTTGATTAAAATAAACAACATGTAACCAGTGTACCAATCGCAAGAGAATCGAGAGATCGAGAAAATCTGTAGATGATTCAAAGGAAAAAAGGAACAAAATCCAGCAGCATATTGTTTTGCTATGTAGCATCATTAACCCTCTCATCCCTCGCAGTTGGACGACATTTTTACATGCAGCTACTTGTGCCCCGTATTGAGGACCTTTACAACTAAAGGCCTTTAAACTACCAAAAAAGCATCGAGAAACATCTGCAAGTGATTTTCCTTTCATGCCGCCACACTATAAGATTACACCACTGACACTACAGCAGTAATGACCACAGGCCATATCTATGAAAAAAAGTCAATATTTCCAATACCTTTTCAGAATAAAATGAATTACAAGGTAAACTTTGCTCTTTTTTTTTTTAATTAAATCACCCAGAAGTTCAGTTTTTATGATCCAGTATTATAGTGGAAAACTTGGGCAAGTTCAACAAAAACTGGCATGTTCCTGTGAAGCAATAACTCTGTAATTGCAGGAAAGTCTCCAAATAAAAAGTAAAGTGCATTATGGCTCATAGTGCTGAGTTTATAATGTGTGATAATCCTGCCAAAATGAAAACTTTAGGTAGGTCATCCTTGACACAGGGCCGCACTATCAGTTATCCCGGTTCCGGTCCAGTTTGTGGAGTCTCCATTGTTTTTCCAGTTCCAGCTCCAAACAATCATGAATTGGATAAAGTGGTATACAAAATAGAAGAATCCTTAAGATATCAATGTAAGATAAGTGGTTGATCAATTCCAAGAAAACTCTGGGCTAAAGACACAGATTATATATTTTGACAGATCTGGCTTGAAATCTCTCTGTAAAGTATTCAGCTTCACTTTAAAACTTGAAGTCTGACTTTGAGAATCACAGCGAGATCTTTTCAGACATTTTCCTTGCAACACATGTACTGTACCCTAAAGCGGGCGGCTGAACTATCAGTGCTTCATTCGACGTCTACAGGATGTGTTTCTGACCCAATTTGATTTTCTTCTGATCGGCCTTTGAGTCCTGACCCAAATTTTGAGGAATGTAAGTCTGTAACCGGAGAGCGAAATCGGGATCTGTAAATCTTAATTACTTCTTGGCTGAGTGAATGAGCTTTTTTGTTTCTCTATACTGTAAAGAGCCCATAGCAGGGGCTGGTGTGTCCCATTAGGATCCCTCTCGGACCCCCCGCGCTCTGGAAACGCTCTCCTGCAAAGAACCACAACCCCCCTGGGACACATGCACACCTTCATCTCTCAGAGACGTGAACACAAGGGGACGTACACGTGCATGTGTTTTTACTCACATACACACAAACCAAAACCTCGACAGGATCCTTACCGCAGCTTGTTCTGGTTACCCAGACAGAGAGAGAGAGAGAGAGAGAGAAAATGGGAGGGAGCATCTGTTCTGAATAAGAATGACTGAAAAGACGAGAAATAACTTCCAGTAAAAGTCAGATGAGGAGAGAAAGTGGGCTCTCTCACTGATCTCATCAAGACGTTTTTTGCTTGGTGCCCTGAAAACACCAACTTTAGACTCTACACTGCAATTCTATAAACCGCCGTGTGTTTGCTTTAACCCTTTTCTGTCAGCTCATTCTCCTCCCACTTGTCTTTATATGACTGCCTCTCACCCTTTTGTTTCCCTGACATCCCCCCCCCCCCCCCCCCCCCCCCCCCCCCCCCCCCCCCATCTTTCCTCCTATTTCAGTGGTTTTTGGTTTCCCATCAATCACTGCTCTACATATTGCAGTAACCAGGGCCATGTGTGTGTGTATTGACCTAGATGTGGCTGCAAATCTGTTGTTCCCCTCAAAAAATATGGAAATAGTTATGCGCGGCGATTCTCTAAATGCTTCTTTTTAGGGCATCTTATCAGTTTTAAAGTTTAGGTTAACTTTTTGTCTATGGGAGAGACATATTGACGGTTGCGTTTGCCGTTGTCTGCGTTGTAGCCTGCGTTACAAACAAACTCATTCACTGGGACGGGCCTCAATAACAAGGGGTGTGTGTGTGTGCTCATGTTGTATAGTCATGAGTGTTAACAATAGGTGCCATCTCAGCCTGCCACTCACTGCGCACACCATTGTCTCGGCCCTCTGTGCTCGGCTGCACGACGCAGGCCAACGCAGACCGACACGCACAGCACGCACCGGTCATTACCCTCTGCTCTGCCGGTCACGCTTCATCACCACTGCCCTTTCCCTGCCTCCTCGCTGCTTCATCGTTCTTTACATTCTCTGCGCTGCTAATGCAGTGGCCCGACTTGATAAACAAGCAGGATGGATTTCAAACATGGACTCCTCCCGCCTCCTATGATTTGCCCACTTGATTTAGCCGTCCTGATCCAACCGTAATAAGAGGAAATCTGAGGATAACGAGTGAAACTAAGGGTGTAAAATCCCTTCATCCAAAGTGTTAATCCTGAACAGCATGCCAAGAGGCAAAAAACCCTCTTTACACCCGAAACAATGTCAAGTCTTTGAGTGTAATGAATGAAACAGTGACGCTTAAGGTGCTCCACAGGACAAAAACGACAAAGAAAGGACAAAAATGCAAGCAATTAGAGTCCTGTATCTGACACGTGTGTCTGATCACTGTGAAGCTGATAATCCAATACCAGAGTAATGTCCAATCCCAAATCAGCTGAGCCAATCCATCCCAGAACATTAATAAATCTATTCATTGTTTATAGCTCTGACTGAGTCAGCAATCAACAATGGCTTCTTTTGTGGTTACTTCAGGAAAAACAAGGAATAAAAGCATGTGAGGATAACAGTGAACAGGTCCCCACTGACCACATCAAAAGGATTTTCTATTGTTTGTTTGAGCTTTGTTAGTGCATGAGTATCACTAGGAGAATATCAGCAGCAATCTTGGATGGATAAATATTTGGAAGCGCTGTAATCACAGTCATCTCCTCTGAATGTAACAAATTAGATAGGATCATGCATGAGACGGGGAGAGAGAGAGATGCAAAAACATATGAAAGAGTTCGTTTCTACAAAAGTTGCTTGGAGGCATTGATTCTGAACATACATCATGCATGTTGGTCTGCAGGAAAAACAAGCAGCACTGTGTTAAACTGTTATTTTTATCTTGGAGGTCTCGTTTGATTGATTGGACAATAAAACGTTCTTTGATGTAAGACGAAGATTAGCTTGAAACCTGAGACGCTGAAACGTAACGATCGCCATATATCAGCATTCCCGGTTTTCCTTGAGGGAACCAATGAGCCTTTGAACTTTGAAGGATTTGACCCCTTTTGCAGAGGAGGAGGACGACGCGCCGGGCTGCTGCGTGATCAGCGTGTGCGTGTGTGCGTGCGCATGTGTGTATGGGGGTGGGGGGGGTTACTAGCGTGCAAAAGGTTACAGTCTTAATATAGCCTAAGTCCACCTGCCTCTCTGTTAACACATCATAAACAAACAGATCACAGAGCGATACGCTGATGGACACGATCCTTTCCAAAATAGTCTCCTCACTCAGACCTTTAAATCGTATTTTGCTACTGGAGGGGTTAACCGTACAATAGCTCTGTTTAGCATGTTTGCACGGCTGCGAAACAAAAGAAACATCCGTTAGACTGTCGAAGGATCACGGATAAAATCCCTGCTAAAGCCTACTAAAACACCAACAGATGCTACTGGCGGGAGCTCATTACCAAGAAACCTTATACCTCCATGTCTGCAGTCTGTGTGTGATTTTGCGTGTTGCCCGAATTCCACGGGGCATAAATGACGTCTTAAGTGGAGGTCCTCGCACTGTTACAGTAAGCAGTGATCTAACAGAGGGTCAGGATCGGCCAGAGGGAAAGGACGAAGGCCTGTCCCAGATAAAACTGTTACATAATCTGAGAGGACTATCCCTTTGCACTCCATTAATTGTGGGCCTCCGATATTAACGCCCAAGACGAGCATCAGCGCATCTCAGGTTTCGCTTTAAAGAGCATCGGCGGCCGCTGGCATTCAGTCACGTAGCAGCACATCGTGTGTCCAACACACTGCTGTAAACAAAGAGGACGCACTAATGAAGCAGTCGGTTAGTTGCAAATCGAAGACAAGACGCCTCTTAATTCAACAATTTTGAATTGATTTAGCCTCCTCTTCACCTACATGGAAGAAGCTGAGTCAAAACCAGCTTTTTGGAGCAACGACGCTCCTTCAGAGGGTGCGACTTCGGCCATTTACGCCATTTGGGAGTGAGCGGGCATCATCCCGTCCCTGTGTTTCAGCACGGGGACGTGTTGGCATGTGAGAGGATGGACGAAACAAATCACATTTCCACTGTCCAAGTGCGTGCCCCTCCACTGTGTGACAGGTGGCGTTGAGCCAGGAAATCTATTAACAGAAAACTGAAGGCGCAGAGGAGGAAGGATGCCAGGCTGCAAATACAATCAAAGCCGGATGAAATCAATCTGCTAAAGTACTTAAAAAAGTAGTCAACTTCTAAATGTAAAAATGTATATTTCTCACAATTCCTCTAACATTTTGCCATCTTTCACACTACTGGTCCAGCTGACTTGACTAGACTACAGCCAGAATCAAACCAGAAACAATAATACTGTAAGACAGCACACACAAACACACACACACACTTGGGAGTTTACACATGTGGGAGCAGCAAGCAGTTAAAAAACTACTCTTTCAGTTTTAGTTCCAGATCTGACCCATCCGACACACACCGAGCGCAGTACTTTAGAAACTGTGTTTACATGCAGATTTCAAACACACCAAGTGACGGTATGATGGGTTTTAGAGTTTCTACGGCGGATACACAGAAACACATGCCAACACACAGACAATCACACACACATTCAAAAATGCACTGAAGTGAATACGCGCACTGTAAAAACTGCGCGCATGCATGCATAAACAGACAGACACACACAACCCCACAGCTCCGATCCATACAATCAACTGAAAAGGGGGATTAGCTCGTGTCAACATAGAGAAAAAGAACAGATGGGAAAAAGATGAGAGGAAATGAGACAAGAGGAACTGGAAATGACTGGAAAAGGAGGTCAATGAGAATTAACGAGAGCAACATTCAAAAACCCAAACTTCAGTGTCATTGACTATTCGTCCTTCCTCCCTCCCTCCTTTACTCTCGAGTGTCCTCTCCTCTGCCTCTTTGCCCTTTTCCTTCCCTCACAGCGGCCTATATTTCCTCTGCAGCTGGCGAGCTGAGAGGAGGCAGAGGAACTGATTTAGGCAGCGGCTCTGACAGGGTAACCAGAGAAGTTAAACAGATACAGGCTACCGATAGAGCCGCGCAACAGAAACTAGAGCAATCCACCACAGACGAGTGGACGGGCTCCAGCGGAGCCAGCAGCCAAAAATGCCATTCTGTGTGTGTGTGTGTGTGTGTGTGTGTGTGTGTGTGTGTGTGTGTGTGTGTGTGTGTGTGTGTATCAGTTGGTCTCTCTGACGAGTGACCGTGGTTTTTGCTACATGCAGGTTTTGGGGTTAATTTGTTCCAGATGAGAGTCTGTTAGTGCCGAAGCGCACACTGTTTCAAGACATTAGCCTACTTTTTCTTGTACTTTTTTTTTCTTCATGTACTTTTTTCTTCTTTCTGCTTTCTAAGACAGCCTCTCTCTCTCACACACACACACACACACACACACGAGAACACCTGGACAATAGCAAGTTTTCTTTTCTGTTTTTTCTGTTTCTTTCTTTGTTGATTTTGGAACAGACAAAATTGTTCTGATGTGCTTACAGATGGACGCACGTGGCCGACAAAACAAAAAACGAGGCGGAGGTGTGAGTACAGACGTAATGGTGGAAGTAAACTTCCAGGAAAAGGAAATGAGCATTTTTGTCCTGTGATGTATTTCCTGTTGGGACGACAATGCTGAATTATTCCACGCAGAGTTCGCCTTTTTTCGGCAAGACTTCACAATAACAGCGAGAAAGACATGGTTTATCTGAGTATTCACTGACTTCAGCAGTGAATATTAAGAAAACCAGATGAGAATTTTCTGCCCCAAAACCCTCTGGTTTCAATCACGGTTTCCTTGACAGCTGAAGACGAGCCAAAAACACAAACTGCTGCAGAGGAGAGAGGAGAAGAGATGGGGGAAAGGAGGGTAAGAGAGCAGGAAAAGAGGTGGGATTATATCACACAATGATGCAATATCTGAACACACACACACTCACACACACATATAGAGTTACTGCAGAGGTGCCTGTCTGTCTAAGTAAAGCCCGGCTAAAAGACTGAGACGTCAATGTCACAAGCACTGAGTCAGTTAAGGAACACACGCTGCCTTTGTCGAGGAAACTCAAGGCTGTTGATGAATGAAAAGTTATTCTAGTTGTAATTTATATTCTGTACAGCTAAAGATCCGACTCGGCTGAAGAAGGTCAAGAAGTGATTAGGGTGACAGAGACAAAACTTCGTAAACAAAGTAAAAATAAAATGCAACCACGAGATGATCACACAAACGAAACCAGAAAATCTTTACATGCATGGATCCATTATAAAAAGAATAGCAGTATTTAACCTTTGGAAAGACAGGAGCCCCCCGAGCTGCGACACAGCTCTGGGACCACACAATGACTTTTTATCGGGTAAAACTCTGATCAATCGTTTACTGTTTGGAGTATCCATGGTGGATTTCAGAGGATTACGGCCCAGCCTGAGGAGACCTTTCTCAAACCAAGTCTGAGTTTTTTACACAGGCTTTTGAAATTAATGTAACAAATATTATATCACAACACAATTTTTAACCCTTTCAGCGAAAACGTCGCGTCATGACTCCATTCTTGTTCTTTGGGTTAAAGTTTAGAGCAGCATGAGACGGTGAGAAAAGAAAGGTGAGAACAAAGTTGAGTCAAACGTTAATGGCGCATGGAAACGGGAACAAAAGAAGAAGTTTGGAGGAAGAAAGAGAATAATTGGAGGTAGTGGCGAAGACATTGGAGGAAGGGATTTGAGGGGCTGCGGGCTAAAAGCAGTGGAGAGACTGAAGGCGGTGGGAGGGGTGATAATGAGCTGTCAATTGAGACAATGGCAGAATTGTATAACTCCTCAATGAGTCTCGTTCTCCGGAAGGATAAGTGTAATAATGACAACCAAGTCCCACTAATGAGACGACTAAACCAATTCACAGACAATATAACCAACTTTTCCCAAGCCAACTATTAGATCGAGATAACCCGGATGAAAACTTTTAACAAAGACGCCCTAACAAAGGACGAAACGGTAAAGGTTTATTCACAAAGCAACTGCCGTTATTACTTCTGTTCAGCCTGAGCGTGTCTCACATTGTTTCAGATAATGAGGTACGAAAGAGGGTTTGTTCTTAATGCTCCAGTACAACCACTTAATCCAATTTTTAGTTTCTCCCTACTTTAAAAAGATAAGGAATAAGGCTGCGCGGCAGAGTGGTGTTCGTCACTCTTGCCTTGTAGAAAGTTTCTCCAGTTAGCCCAGCTTCCTTTGAGGTTAGTTTGTGACTAAAGATTCCCTATATATGTGCATGTGAGTGTCGTGATGGATTGGTGACCCCTCAGGATCTATCACGCCTTTGTACAGAGTCAGCCCAGGACCAGCGCCACATGACTCTCAGCTGGATGAAGCGGTGTCGAAGATGGACGGGCGGATGGACTATGGAATGAGCGGAGAGTTACAACACTCATGAATACATAACAGGCATTTTTCATATTTTCTGATACATCTAGTTCATCACATGGGAAAAACAGCGGCGCAGTGATGTGGAGTTAACACTCATGTGTCACAGCGACCAAGTTTCCCATCGGATTCTTTGTCGAGCTTCTCAGGGACTCTGGTTTCCTTCTGCAGTCTGAAAACATGTGTCTGAGGTTAAATGATGACTAAATTACCCATAAGTGTGAACGTGAGTACGTATGGATGGAAAGTTGCCTAATTCCTCAAACATAGTATGAAAATCAGTTGTTTTGCATACTGCTCAGAGATCCACCGTGAATACCTATATCAAAAACTGTGCATACCAAAAAATTAACCTTAGGAACAAATGCTTTAATATTACTAGAACTAAAAAGCTAATTTTACAAAGCATGTCCCGGCAGTGTTTAACCTGTAAATCAGTCAAGGTCCTGACCAAAAGCTTGGTGAGCCTGTTATTTCAGCTGGCTCTTCTTTGGCATAATGGTTGGCAGACTTTGTAATGTGCAGAGAAACAGGATAATTACAATAATGTACAGCTCCGCTGCCTCTCGAAGGAAACAGTACAATTAATCACAAAGTGCATCTGGGTACAATTAGACTTACACAGACCTGTACAATAGCTGACTCACTTATTGTGGCTAAAAGGCGAGAAAGAGCAGCGACTGTAACAAACACGGTGAGGTATTTTATAATATTTTCTGAAGCATGGCTTAAAACAACAAAATCAGGTCAAGGAACAAAGACAGCCTGATTAACACTCCTTTTAATCCTTCATAGAAGCGCTTTGAATGCTTCAGGTAAGAATTTCTAGATAAAAGATTAGCGTGTCCAAGTCACCAAGAACCCAAAGACGCAGCAAGCAAACAGCAGTACAGCATGCAGCAAGTGTCAGACATATAAATGAGCTGCTAACAGAGAGATAACTGTTATATAATTTCAAGATAAATCAACAGGCATGCAGCTGTGTATCGATAAGGCGGAAAAGTAAACAGTGAAAACTGGTGTGCTTTGGAAAGGTACATGTAAAGGAACTACAGCGACAGCATGGTGATTTTCCTGTAAAAAGATATACAAGCAAAATATTACTGTGGAAAACTCTAATTGGTCCAAAAGATGGAAAAACAAACTCAAACATTAGAAAAAAAAAAAAAAAAAAGGAAAAATTGTCCAATGAGAGAAGAGAGGGTGAATGTCAAAGGAGGAAAAAAAGAGGCAATGTCAACACAAATGCCTCCAGTAGACTTTCTGGCTCGTATTAAAAAACACACAAAAGCACGAGTACACACACACACACAAGCACGCGTTACATCAGCTGCCGGAGGATTAGCACAGGTCAGAAAAACAGGGCTGAAGAAATAAAAGGAGGTGAGGAAGTTTTAGGGTGGCGGACATGGACCGAGGAGCGTAAAAACAGATCAAATCAGGCAGGATATTTACACCGGCGCCCACACTCGGACTCTTATAAGACTGCTTGACTAAAACCTGGTGTGTGTTTCGGGACACCTGACGCTTGGTATGATTTACTGCCGGCATTTCAGATCCATCCAGGTGTAAAGCCCAAGAGAGAGGAGCGCCTGTACACTGATATGAGCCACCAGATCCAAACTGCTTCCCACACCTGCTCATTAGAGCTGTGCGCTGATGAGAATATGATACTATTTATACTGACATAATGGGATTTTTCTAGGATAACTAAACAAGATCAAAACTGTGACCTTTGACCATTTATTTCAGTTTCCCTCAAATCATGTCTGCCAGCATCAATCAGCCACAGCTTAATGCAAAACATGCAACTTTCAACTTGGATAGTTTCCCAGTGAGAAAGTTCCTATTTCAAGATAATGATTATATTATCACATGACAACAACAAATGAGCAATATGGCTCTGGCTATGCTAATCATTGATAATATATATATATTTCAGAGATGAAATAAAGTTTGGGACGCAGTTCATTACATTATATCCATTACATTGCAGCTTTTCAAAACCTCCCACAGCTTTCAGATGTGTTTTTCCCGGGAGGACTCACTTTTCACCATCCTTCACTCCCACTTAGTTCCTTTTGTTCCCTCAGCGGCCATTATGCTCTCTTTACCTGCCTTTGTGCCAACGTTGCCCCCTCACAGCCCACCTCGCACCCGATGTCCAACAAGATGACGTTTCCTCTTATGTGAGGGAGGACTTTTTCCACCATCAGCACACTGAGCTTACTTGGAAAACATTCAACGTGGAGATAAATCCAGCTGTCCAGTAAAATGTCATACTGAGCATTTGGGAATTATTACTCTCTTACAATCCTATTGAGATGAATCCAGTTCGTCATGTCTGCGCATGCAACAGCATCAGTCTGTGAAAGCTGCACTCCCCCTTAAATCACTTGTTTCACTGATAAAACCCAGAGGAACACCTTATGACAGACACTTCACTGGCATATACAAAACAAAAATGGCTTTCGAGTGAGTGTGCTATGGGCAGAGGAGTCCGACTCCTCGCTGGGCCGGCTCTGCTGCCTGAACCCCCGCCCTCTGTAAACACCGCCGCCGTGATTCACCAGCTGAGACGGGAATGCACAACCTGACCTGATAGCATGTCCTCTCCATTTCCAGCTACACAGATAACGAATAACAAGTGATGCACATGCAAACATGCCTCTCCCTCCGCCGCCAACTCTGACATTCACTCATAACCACGACGTTTGTGAGTTGAACTCAACTTCTTCCTGCATTGCAGAAGGATCACACGTTTTCACGCAGTATTATTGTGACTTTTATATTTCCCATTTGACAGATGAGGAAACACAAGTGAAGGCGCGCTACTCAACTTCATAAATCTTATTGTGTACCAGACAAATTGCTAGCGGTGACACACTCCACTGACAGGTGCTACTGTGTGATTGCAGAGCAAGCTGTTATTATCTGAATTTCTATCAACAGAGAATGCTATCGTAAAAATACTTCTTGAAATACCAGAAGTTCAGCTGTCACTGCACACGCCAAGCATTGTCTAATCACTGAATAACTTACAATTTATCAATAAAGTATTTACAAAGGAGGTGGTAGTAACTTTGACAACTAATAACTGCACAACAGCAGGGAATGAAAACAGGTACATTTATCAACCAACATCTCATTAAACGAGTGAACAGTTGTGTATAATGTAAATTTAACTACTCCCTTCAAGATAAATCAGATTTTTCAAAACATTTTCTGACATTTTATAGACAAATATATACAGTAAATGATTGAATGCAGGAAGATAAAACAAGGAAATGGTTGTCTACTGAAAACTTTGAGCTTTGATAACTGAATTTTGAGACGAATACTTAATTGTATGTGAACTATTATCGTTTTTTTATAAAATTAATTGCTGTGAGGTGAGAGGCTTTTTTTTTTTTAGCTAAAACGCACTCCAACAACTCCAGCTTCGTCATTTTCAATATTTTCTTGTATTTAAAGAGGGAAGAGGAAAAGAAACTGAAGTTACCACATTTGTTAGAGAAAAGCAAACCACCTCTGTCATCAGTCACCTCACAGTCAGGCGAGATAAGAGTGAGTGACGAAGGATTGGCACACAGACCAGAAATGACTCCGATGTTGCACACTCGCATCCTCTGAACTCGGCACAGAACATCCGATATGATTCACATGCCGTGTCAGTAGTTTTCCTCTCCTCCTCTTCTTCTACTTCTGTCTCAGCTCATCTATCATCACTGTAAAAGGTCTGCCCCGATAAACTCCTTAATGTGACCCCGACGCTGACCCCGACCCTGAATCTGACCTCAGACCCAGCACTCAACGGGACCCTCAACCCCTCCTTACTGACTGGATGCACGTGCGAGTTTCCAAGTACGCCAGCGACTGAAAGCTCATGTTGAAGGCTGCATGAATGCGAGTGATTATGCTCTCTGTCGGTGCACACATGTGTACATACGTACATGCGCCTGGTCTGGTGCAAACGTGTGTGTGTGTGTGTTTACACCTATGAGCAAAACGTTGTCAGCTGCATGTGTCTCTGTAATTATGAGCATTTTTAAAATGTGAGTCATGAGAGGGCAGTTTGGACGGAAGGAGTTTTGGGTGGTGTGAAATGATCCTCCCCAGAGCGCCACGGCTGACGTGGCTGTTAACACACTTAACGTCACGGCAAGAAAATCACCGGTTTGAACCCTGCACTTTCTGTATGGAGTTTGCATGTTCTCCTAGTATGTGTGGTTTCCTCACTCCTGTGTCCGCACACATTCCAAAAATGTCACGAGTGGTTCATCAGGAAATACATCGGCAGCAAAAACTGATTTTTGTTGTTGTTGTTGCTGCAGTTCTTCTGTGAACTGCAGATCCACCGATGCCTAATTGCCTCGAGAGGAAGTTTGTCACTGATTTTTAGTGATTGAATATCTAATTACATACTCACGGTGCCTAATCAGCGCAGCTTTCTTTGATTAATCATGACATGATTCTAGGTTGTTGCCCAAAACATCAAACTACAGACGCAGAATTTGCTATGAAGCAGAGTGCCACAGATGTACTTGAAATATTTACTGGATTGTTTGACAAAAACCTTTCACCGTGCAACCACAGTGGGATCCCCGATTCCTGTACAGCCTTGATATGTTTCCAATGTCTTTTTGAGCCTGTAGTCTCATAATGAGGTGCAATGATAGAACAGCATTGTGGCCAAGCTGTTAGACTGTTAAAGGATTCCACCAATTTACAAGACTTTTATAGAACACTTGAGAGAACCATCTTCTCTAACATATGGAATACATATTAGTCTGGTTTTACAATTTCTGCTGCCACAGTTGAAACCAATGGAGCTGATCATAACTCTGTGGTGGATATCGTCATCTTCTAAGCTGCTGTGCGGGACATGATGCTCGGTTTTAGGTTCCTCTGTGTGCATTTTAAGGCAGCTGGAGGAAACAAAACCCATTCTGCCTGCGCTGTGCATGTCTGAGCTTTGTGTACCTTGAAAAATTTGCAGAGAACGACTTGCTTACATACGATCCACATGTTCATAAATCCAACATCTTCCCACACTGGAACAGCTGCAGGCTGTGCTGAAGTTTAAAGAGAGAGGCTGCTTGATGAATGGATGCCATGATTGTTCACGACCTTTATTCAGGGGGAAACACTCAGGGATGAAAATAAGGGAGAAGAAGTCTGGCGAGGACAAAAGTGGAGGTAAATAAAAAAGGCTGAGCTGAAAATATGAATCATGCGCTGCTGCTGCTGCTGCTGTTGCTGCTGCTAACACCTCGAGCCCACGAGGCTGCTATTTATAGACGGAGAGACGGAAAGAAAGAGAGAGAGAGAGAGAGAGAGAGATGGTGAGAGCGAAAAGATAGCAACGAGAAAGACAAGCTGAGAGACAAACAGCATAACACTGAGGGCAGACAGCTGGAAGAGGAGCGAGAGGGTGTGAGAGGGACAAAAAAGGAGAGCAGAAAGGAAGATATGTGCAGAGAGGGAGAGGCAGACGGAGGGAGAAGAGAAGAGTGAATGATTGTGCACCAGACTGAGGGAAGAAGAAAAAAAAATCAGGGTCATACTGCGGTCGTCTGGAGGATGGATGGAATGACAAACTGAAAGTAACAGACAAAAAAAGATACATATTCGGAGAAAGAAGGAAAAAGAAGACTGGAAAGAAGCCATGCAGTTTTCATATTCTAAGATTTGTGTATAATTCCTCTCTTGTACTTTACTTTGTTGGAAAAGGCAAACTATATGTACACAACAGGAGAGCTCTGTTTGTATAAATCAAGATTCCACTAAATTAAATGTCTGAAATGACAACATTAATAGATTTTTATCTCACCCTTATCATCCGGTGCACATTATTAGATTTTGTTCATCTGATATTTTTTGCCTGATTGATGTAAAATGTAATTTTTTGCATGTGTTATCAGTTATCATAGATAATATGAAATCTCGAAAGCGATTAAATTAATACCACTATTCCTACATACTTGAACGGCTTGTCAAACATTTTTATATTTATGCAGAAAAAGCAAGTGAATCTGTTTTCTTGATGTTTTTTATTTAACTCTGCATTTCAGATATAAATCTTATACCATTAGATATTCTGATTATGTCCCTTTTAAACACTGCCAGAGTTTAAAACATTCACCAAATCTCTTCGTGTTAAATCAGCGCTTCTCAGGCGTCAACTCTTGTTTTGTGGACGGCGTCTGATCCTTCAATCAGCATTTGTTGGAAGAAACATGGTAGTTTTGGTTGCTCAGGCATGGACAACACATCCGATATGATCCCACAAGTGTTCAGTGGGGTTGAGGTTTGGACTGCTGGCAGAGCCTTCAATCCTCAGGATGGAACGTCTGATAACTCATGCGAGAGCTTCCTCATTTTAGAGGAGTTTGTTGCCACATTGTGGCAAGAAGGAATTTCCACTCTCTCATATATGAAAGAAGAGGTTTCATATAAACAAACAGTGGCATAAATTATTCATGTGTACACACCTCAACAACAGGTTCACACTTTCACTCATGCTGCCTCAGCCCTCTGAAGGTATCACACAGACTTCACAGTGTGCCAAGGCTAACTTCAGGGTGTGTGTGGCTGCATGCTATTAATTCACACAAAGACGAGGCTGGAGAGGGACAAACTACCGCCGCTCATTTTGCTTTGTTCAGCACGGGAGACAGATCCGCTGGCATTACCTGTTTTGGTCGACAAACAAAAGGCAAATTGCAACAAAAGGGAAACGGGTCATGAATTAAAACAAGAGACAGGAATGACTAAAGAAGAAAAACGCCCAGCGTTCAGCGGCCTTATGAAACCTCGTAAATTAAGAGAACGCTGAACCAGAGTTCATCAACCCGAAAGTTACTCAGAGAAAAGTGACAAATAAGCACGTGCGTGTTGGGACAAGGTGGGTGACAGCAGTGTTGTGCTGTTTGATTTGGGCGACGGCCTTTCCCATGGTAAACCATCAAATGCCTATTTACACTCACCAACAAACAGGCTTTTCACTGTTGCTCAATATTTGAACACACCTTCATTTCTCAATGAACTGTGGCGAAAGAAAGACACAAAATGAAACAGGCGTCCACACAAAATGTAATTCCACAACATTAACCGGGAGGGTGTATGAGAAGGTGGTAGAACTGACCTCCATTCACCCCAGCCTCTCCACTCTTTTTTTTTTTTTTTTGCCTATTTGAAGCTAGTGAGCTGCAACCGAGCTAATGTTTGGGCTAATTAAGGACATTCCCCACCACTGCAGCCGGAGCAAATCTGCTGCTTCAACAGAAAGGAAGCCTTCTGAAGAGTTTAGAGGAAAATCCTCCCTAAAATGAGCTGGAAGATGCTGACTAAAAAGGCCTGCACTCCTAAGCCCGTTCAGCATAGATCCCAACCCAAAACAAAGCCGTGCTCTGTTGCAAGCTTATCAGGTAAAACTTAACACCAAATGATCTTTTCATGCTGGTATGCAAGTCTGTAATGCATTTTTAAGAAAGCCGGCTATTTGTTCGAAAATAATCTCTGGGTTTCTGATCAGAGAGAGCAAATATTCCTCTTGGCTGTGTGCTGTCAACATGTAGTACGTACTTTACAGTGCAAACAGATGTCGTCATTTTCGCAGCGCTTACTTATATAACCGGCGACTAGAAGTGCACATCAGGACGGGCAGCAGGTGAGTGTAGAGAATCTTCTAAAAAAAAGGGACTTTCGATCAAATGTTCACCAGGTGGAGAGAAATGGTTGCGCAAACGAGCCTTTACCAAATGTTTTGCACGTTTCTGGGAAAAATAAAGTTTCTGCTGATCTGTCAGCATGACCGTTCAGATTACGTGAAGCTAATAAAAGCCAGACACACTGAATATTTACCAAGAACATGCATGCACAAAGATAAAAGACAGTTGGTGGTTCGGAAACTACAATATGATTCTTGCCTTCCAGGAATAGCACCGCATGGTGTCTGAATACACAGCCACCGAGAGAGGATGTGTTACAGAGGCGTGTGTCACCACCAGCAACTTAAGAGTGCAACTTTTAGACACCTCTACTTTCTGTGTCTCTTTTGTGTCACCTCCTCTCACTCTGTCGCAACAACAAAGCGCTCGGCGAACACTTCACAGAGTCCTCTGAGCTGCTCTCACTTCCAAAGCTTTTGTATATTTGAATCTCCCGGCTCCAGATAAAATGAAGAAAACCTCCCGCAGCTTTATGACGCTGAAACGCAGAAGCTGTTCTTGGTCAGCATCCAGAGACATATCAACACCCTAACCTGTTCTTCTGCAAATGAAGCCACATGGCTATGCATGCACGGCCACCCACACGCCAAACAAATGCGCACACACACACACGCGCGCGCGCTCAGTGAGGCATTATCAGTGTCAAACACAGGCATAATAAACAAGGATCTCCACGGCGAATGTTTACGTAGAGCATTATGGAGCGATCCTAACATATTGCTCAATAGTTCTCCCTCCGTTCTTGGAACTGTGGGTTCGAAGAAAGAAGTTGAAGTCAGCACATCAAATATTTCCTCTCCAAGCAGAAGCTAAACTGCACTTCTACTACGGAGGGTTGTGAAAGCTGCGGTCTTGTGCAAAAGCCCCAGGGCAAGGGAGCATCTGGATATTGAATGTACAACGGGGCAGACAATGCCCAAAGTACACAGGTTGAATGGGACCGCCATCAGACCACAGGGGATCTACAGTCCATTACCTCCTAAAGCTGCCCATTAACTCTCTGTCTCACTCTCTCTCCGCCTGTCTGCGTCACCCTCACTCAGCCACACGCATCCGTCGCTCTTTCTACCACTTTTGTCTGGATCTCTTGTTTTTATCCTCCACTCCGTCTCCACTTATCTCCTCACATATCCCCTCATTCCAGCTTTGTTTTTTTATCATCAGCCTGCGCTCTCTACTTCTCTCTCCACCTTCAGCTCTCTTGTGTGTCGTTTTTCCTTGTGATTTATTTCTCTAGCTATTTTTATGTTTCACCCTCCACCGTGTTCACTGACATTTTCTGTCTGCTTTTGCATCTAAATTTATCTTCCCATCTTTGTTTTTTTTTTCCTCCTATCAAAAAATAACCTCAAAATTTAACAGCAGCATTGTGACTCACATACACACTTCTGTCAACCTGCTTGACTGCTCTTATGTATAACTGTATTATCCAAGGAGGACAGGATATTTCATATTAAATACATTGATGCTGTGAAAATGGGGAGAGGCTTTCAAATGAGCCCTGAATCTTTACATGACTTCCCCAACATTGCGTCGACTTACATTCATTTCCTGCAGACTTTACTGACTTACCTAACCTTAACCAAATCTTAGTCCAACAATTAAAAAAAAAACACGGGTCAGTGTGCAGTCAGATCATTATTTCAAACAAGCACCTTGTGAAAATCTTTACTTTTTATGCTTTTTTTAAAATCTACAGCTCTAGCTCAACTAAACCACCCATTTAATCTGACTACTATCTTTGTCCTGGTATAAACACACAGGACTGTAACTAATTTATGGCTCTACAACAGTAAGAGTGATACGAAGTATTTATATTTATGACATCGTAAACCACAACAGTGGCAAGACATCGAGTGCGTCTCTGTATCTGTCCAAAGACAAGCGTCAGTACTTTCCGCCATGTTTACAGTCGGTAGCTTCTCCTGTTTGAGCTCCTGTTTACCTTTTTACATGCCGCTTGACTCCGAGGCCTGGATTTAGCGAAGAGATCTAGTGGATATACAGAAGCATCGTCTCTTACCAGCCCAACCGCCCTGTATACATGCAGGAGTAGACTGATTTTAGTCTCATGTAAGGGTGTTAGGCCCACTTTTAAAATTTAAGGTTATGTCCATCCTCATCTGTCATCCCTTTTTGTGTTTGCTTCATCGATCTCCCTCTCATTTGCTCTGCGCTCCCTTCTTTTGCAAAAGCAACTAAGTCAACAGCAGAGTGTCAGAGGGGAGCTGTTTATCACCCGTTACACAATGAAGGGACAGCGCAACACAGCCCATCGACGACGGCTGACACAAACAAAGGGCGACGGCAAACAAACAACTCTGTCAATGCTGCGTTTGTGTGCGCACTTCCACATGTGACCAGGACGGGCGAGACGGTGGTCTTTCACGTGCATCAGAGCCCGATGGGATGAAGAGGTGGGATTTTGTGGCTGCAGTCATAACAGCTCATTACCTTTTGGCCACCGGGCCTCAGGAACTGTATTTCATGTTTTATTCTTACCAGCTTGCGTGTGCAGCCTGTGGAAGTTAATAACGGCCCAGTTCATTCAGGGCGGTGTAAACTTCTCAAAACTAAACAATGTTTCAACCACAGATAGTCTAATCAGTGAATATTGCCATGTGTTCAATGTCTCTTCGTGGATTTCTTCTTTCTTTATGTTCACGGTCTGATGAACGGCACTTTTTTTTTTGGCCTGAAATAAACTTCACTTGAAAATTAATTCCACCTTAAAACGACACCAAGAGGACTCTTCCTGCTGCACGATCTGATATGCAAGTCTGTTGATTCTCTTATCTCATCAAGAGACTTTATTTAAAAGATAAATGCAACCCTTTTTGGTTGAAGAAATGCAAAACTCCATGTCTGCAGAATGAAGAAAACAGCTCCTGGAATAGGAATGTTATTGCTGAAGTGAACTTGGGGGATTAAACTGTTCAAAAGGACCTTTTCAATGAAGGGGACTGTACTTCATGACCCATGATTGAAAATCAATAGCAGGATTTCACATTTTATGCGGTACTTGAAGATCATAAAGTGACTCGAGGAATTGCTTTTGGCTGACAATGCCGTCTCCTTATCTCGCAGCGAGAGTGATTTGTGGCGGGCGAGTCGTGCAGCTGTTGGCCCCTCGCACCCGACCGTGGCATTAAAAAGACAGAAGGGGTTTTCCCCATTCGATTCCAGCGACATTGAGAGTCGCATACCGTCCAAGTGATCACGCTGGGCGCTGATTACACCGCGCAAGTGTGGCTTACGAGGGATTGACGACTAATCTGGTGGGAAGAACTTCCTGCGCCGACCAGACTCTGATTTTATGTGTGTGTGTGATTTTATATGACTGTCACTGACTCAGCATTGTGCTTGGCAGACTGTTTCTATATACTCTGATTCAGCATCAGAATATTTCTTACATGCGCCTTTCAGGGGGCTGATGTTAGGAATATATGCATCAGGGTGAAGTTAATTTAAATCAAATTAAAATGATGATTAAAACCGGTGCAGATGAAGGAGGGACGGCTCTCTGCACACACACATCTAAAGTAGAGCGTGAATCAGCCGGCGTAAATCAGTCAGTTTCGGGGCAAAAATGGTATCACGGACTTCTTCACACTCAAAAAGCCGTGACACTTGACATCCTCCATTCACACAGCTCGCTCTGTCTGTTTGCTTTTCAGAGCCGCTCGGCAGACCAAATTTAGGAAGTTGGTACTGTAAACAGTGACAGCAAAAAAATCGTAAAGCTATTTCGGACCGAGCTTGCGATCAGTCCAGCTAAACCACAGGAGGGAAAGTTCACACAGACTCGCTGTTACACAGTTTACAGCATTTTAGATACCAACAGTTAAGCTGAATATCTATGTTCTTCACTTGTAAGCTGAAAAAAGCAAGCAGAGGGTAAAGCCGACTCTACAAACAGAGACGTTAGCACACATATATCCACTTTGACACAAGTATCCACACTCATTCTGCTCCAGTTATGGCTCAGCAGATGACACTCTGCGGCTATTTATAGAGGAGAAAGAAGAAGAAAAAAAAAATGAGAGGGGGGAAAAAAATCCCATCTCTGTATGTCTGTGTCTCTCGCTCTCTCTCTCTTTTTCTCCCACAGGCTTTAGTTGAGGTCAGGGAGGATGGAGAGACAGACTCGGAGAGTGAACGAAGGATGAGAGACAAACAAAATGGGTCGGAGGGTGACAGAGAGAGGGAAAAAAATAAACAGTGCGACAAACAGCAGAGCGTACGTTAACGAGACACTTTGTTCCTTCTGTCTGCCTGCGCTTTGGTTCCACTTCCAGAAATAAATGAACCTGTTCAACTGAAACCAGTCCTGATCTCATTTTATCTCCAGCATCGGTTTGTTTTGCTTGAACTTTCCTAAAATAAACAGATCTTGCATCACTAATTTAAGAGGAAAATTATAATCAGGTGATCTGCTTAAAGGTCTTTCCTTCAGACTGTGCGGCTCTCGTTGGCAAACTGCCTCAGAAACTCGTCACGCAGCAGGAAGGTTTTACTTCAGCCGATCCAATAATCACCTACAAGTTATTATCTGAATAGTATTGCCTGATCCGGTGCTTAGGCTCACCTCATATGCACCGGTTTGTTTTCTTTCTTTTTTTTTTGACTCAAGCATGTTTATGAAACTAAAGCTTACTTTTATCAGACGATCGCTCTGTTGGGAAAATCGCTTTTGATCAACAGTCTACAGGGGTTTCCCCCAACATGCTTTACCTGACAGCAGGTAGTAGTTTTTCATTGAATGTGGAACGTTCTAATCTTTTTCCACATTATTATTCACTATTGTTGTCCATAAGTAAAAATAAAAAGCAAGTTAGATGCCGAGAAGTGACAAGCAATCCTTCATATATAGGCTTCAACAGCTGAATTAGATATTCCCTATACCACTGGCTTAAACTGATGATGTGTGTGTTCTCTATCATTCCGATTTCCTATCCAGAGCGATACAGAGTAAAGATTATGAGATATTATTCTATGACTGACTGAGGCTTTCTTAATGCGTAATCTTAAAAGACGAGCAAAGCAACAGCACCAGATGAACGGAGTGAAACGTAAATCCACAGTGAGTACAGAGATTAGGGATTGTAAGACATTCAAACAGACATACAGATATGCCCCCTGTGCTCCTGCAGCGGATTCATTATGGGGGGGTGTGCTGGTGGATTTTAATGAACACCACCCAGCCCAGCCTATTTGACTGAGGAATGACATCTTATCATTGGAATGTGGGGAATCTAGGAGGGATACAATGAAAGAGGGGAGCTGCCCCCTCCTCAAACACACCAGCAGGCACAAAGACAGAAACAGGAGCTCTCACACACACACACACACACACACACACACACAGTATCGAGACAGACTGAGGCCACACGCAGCAGAACAGTCTGTGCAGAGTCACACCACAGACAAAAGCAAAAGCAGACTAAACACAAATATAAAGAAAAGACGCGCGCACACACACACACACACACACACACACACACACACACACACACACACACACACACACACACACACACACACACACACACACACACACACACACACACACACACACACACACACACACACACACACACACACACACACACACACACACACACACACACACACAAGCTGTTGTAGCACAAGCAGCTTCAGTGTACTGCCCAGGTCATTTTACGCTGATGCAGACCAAAGGCAGTTTTGAGCCGAGATCTATTTTAGACCGGGGTCACACACTGACAGGCACACAGGCAGTCACCTATACTCCTGTCCAGGGAGACGCGCAGGTCTGTTGAACAGGCGATCAGCCCTGCAGTCGCTGCTTCATCAGCCGTCATGCGCCAGGACGCACTCTTGGCTTCTACATCATATTCCCTCAAAGCGTGAGGGAGGAGGTCTGTGAAGGCAGTTTGAATCTCAGGTGTCAACCCGCATGCGGAACTCCCACCTGGCGCAGTGGTTAACACCACCTTCACATCAAGGGAAACCCCAGTTTGAGTCCAGGCTAAGGGGTCATTCTGTGTAATACTTCCCCCTCCAAATAGAGACACTGAACCAGAGCTTGGGTATTACTGTAAACATGCGCTGATATCACAAAAATATTTCTTGAATCTGTGAACCAAATTCTAAAAGGGGAAAAAAATACTGAGAAAACTGAAATGGTTAAAAACAGAAACAGAGAAGAAATCCCTCTTCGAGTAAGAAGAGAAGAGCGATAAATGATGTATGTTCTGAGCAGGCATACAACATTTCGGCAACAAAAAAAAAAAAAAAAAAAAAAAAAAAATAGAGTGAAGCTGATGGACCGACAGAAAGATGGAGGCGCATTTTTAAAAGGATGCTCGATATTTCAGTCATGCTGACACACTACAATGTTTCCCACAATGCTCTCTGCATGCTTGGAAAAGAATCTAAATGCTGCACTCTTTCTCTTCACTCATGAATGAACCTGGCCCAGATGTTAGAACCAGTGTGGTGAGGCCTCGAAATGACTCAAAACCTCAGCTGCACTCTTCATCGCTTTCTTACTTCCTCCTGGCTTTTCATGTCAATGTACAAGTGTGATTCCACTTTGACCTTAGCAAGGCATTTCAATGCAGACTCAAACTGAAGATATTCTCGGTTCCCTCATTGTCAATCATGCCGAATAATCCGCTCTAAGCTATTTTTAGTCTGATACGTGTCTGGAGTTTTTCCGCTTGCAACCGCAGGGTTTTAGAAGTTACCCAGCTGATCCCAGATTCCTCACATCGGGCTAAAAACAATGCTATCCCACAATCCTCCGCTTGTTGATCTGCAGCTGACGGCCAGTCAGGAGCCTGGATTTGAAGGAAGTGATTATTCTCACGAAGTCGGTGATGCTGTGCAGCTTCACATATGATAACAATAAGGATCACTGATGGAACGAATGAGTAAGCAGAGCTGAAGAAGAAGGAAGAGATCGCTTTCCCTTCTACGTTCATGTGAAATCTGAGGAGGGAAAAGCTGATGTCAGGCAGAAAGATGGACCAGGACAGCGAGAGAAACAGATCAGGGAGGGAAAGTAATGAGAGGAGGATGATGAGATGGAGATGGAGATGAAGAGAGGGAGGAGGGAAGCCGAGGTTCAGAGAAAAGCCAGGGTGGGGATGGATCACAACAGTAAAGTGTGAAGGGCAGCAGAGGGGCAGCGAAGAGGAAAACTGTCTCCCTGTGCAAGTCAGCTAACATCTGCTTGATGCATTCACTGTCCCAAATGAACCCGACAACACACACACACACACAAATACTGCCTTTCCATGACTCAACTATACACACATGCACACCCTGCTTCTAATTGAACAAAGTTATAAAGCACCCTCTGCTACATTCAGCATGATATAACCTGGAATTCACACCCTCAGTGGTTTTTAAATGAGCAGCGATCAAGGGAGAAAGGTCAGATTCCTTTTTCTCCTCTAAATAGTGTCATAACTGAACTTGGCACATATCGACCGCTCGAGTTAGATTTATGCGAATGTGATGAGATGCTTCACGCTTGGTGTTTTTTTAACTGAGTGAGTTCATCTATACAAACACCGTTGGGCTTCGCTAACGGCACAGCATGACCTGCAGCTATGTGACACTCCAGCCTGCCACTGAAATCAATACCAATGAAATTCTCCAAGGCAGGATGGCCTGACCTCACTGTCCAACACGAGGGGGAAACACTGCCGTGTCCCCACACACACAAACACACACACAGTGCAGGAGGTGACATGCATAAACAGCGGAGGGGAAGGTTTACAAATGAGGAAGTGCCAGCTTCTGTATCTCTCTTCCTTTGTTGCACACAGCTGGTTTCTGACATATGACAGAGAGACCGAGGCCGGGTGTCAGAAAAAAAACAAAGATAAAGGAAGTGTGAGCAAAGCTGCAACAGAAACAAACCAAGATATTTTCCGTGCCCGTGTTTTATCCCTTATCACATCCAGATTACTCGACATCAGAGCTAAACGCTGAACGACCTCAACTCGCTGCATTTTCCTATGTTCTCGCTCATAAATCCAACCAGCTGGGCCCGAGGGCCTTCGCATATCAGAGCACAATATCTTGCCATGTGTGTTTTTCTCCACGAGTGTTATGTCAGAGTTTCATGTGCAGGAATGTTATCGGTGTAATAAATTGACCCATTACAGGTAACAGCACTCCCACTTCGACAGCGCAGGCTGGAAATTCTCCCCGATACCCTTCATTCCTCCAGTTTACGAGGCAGGAAACTTGTTTGGCCACGCTGACTGTGAGCTTCATGAGAGAAGAATAACTGCCTTGTGAGCGGTGCCATCATGATCGTTAGCAGCAGATCTATACAGACCTACGGGCTCAAAAACTCTCTTTTTCTTTCCAGCTGCTTCTCAAATAACGTTGTCTCGAAGCCAAAAGCATTAAAAATTGAAAATATCAACCACATTTCCACCTAAATAAGTAAAAAGCGCACTGCAGCACATGTACACACAAGTTCATATAAAGTACAAACTTGCCTCTTTATGCACACAAGTATCATCCGAATGAGCAGTAGAGCAACAAGAACTGAGCAAATGATTTGAAAGTGCCATTTAAAGCATTTCCAAGTAAATGCATGAAGTGCAAACACACTTTGTTGAATGTGTGTTTTTTAGGTGGCCATTACTGCTCCACATCGATCAATCAGCTGGAAGCGGTCGTCCTGACTGAAGGCTGGAAGCTGCTGCACTCTGCCATTCTGTCAGGGAAATCTGAACCTCCGGAAAGGCTGAGTGTTACAGCTCAGCTCTGCTGTGCCAGACGCATCCCAGAATGTACAATTCTCTCTTTCAAACACTGCTTTTAAGATCATCTCCAGACCTTAATATTGACATTTTTGTGCTTCTCACTTTTGCCTTAGGTTTTTTCTTATTGCATTTTTTTAAGGAACAGTTTTCCTTGGTGACCCTGTGATGGATTGGTGACATGTTCGGGGTCCGTCCTGCTGGGATAAGCTCCTCCCCTCATAACTCGAATTTGTATAAAGCAGAACAGAAGACGCACTGAAGTTACTTCACTCTCTCTTGAACTTTGCACCAGAAGCAATTTATAAAAAAAAAGGGACGGATTAAAAATGAAATTTACGATATTCTCTAATCGTATTTATTTTTAATCCAATACAAAATGCACACAGATAGTTGCCTGTTGAAGCCAAGTCTTGTAATTAGCATAAAGATTACATTTGACAGAGACTCTACTGTTTGGTGAAAGTGCCTTTGGGATGGAATAGCTTCAAAATGCCTGATAAAAAAAAATCCTGCTGAACATCTCAATATCCTCATCCTCCCTTGGGCTGTCCCACATCGCTGTGCCCTCCTCCCTCCAATAAGCTCTTTTATTCCTTCACCAGCACATGGAAAGATTCACAGGCAGGTTCAAATAGGTCAACCCTGACAACAATGCGCCGCGATGCTAAAATTGGACGCTGTCAGCCTTGTTTAAGGAGGATAGATAATTGTGCCATGAAACTACAGTAACTAATCAAACGCTGAGGGGTGAATCTGTTCACAATGTGACAAACGACAACAAAGAATCACATATTTCACATTGCTGAAGTAGGAGCACATGTCGCCACAAAGCTGTCTGAGCTTAAAGGCCAGTTCTCCTCTCATGGCACTGAATAACCAATTCTCAGGCAAGGCCACGAAGCCCCAAGAGCGTGTGTGTGTGTGTGTGTGTGTGTGTGTGTGTGTGTGTGTGTGTGTGTGTGTGTGTGTGTGTGTGTGAGTGTGAGTGGGGAGGGGGCTAATCCGCCTTGTGTTGCTGTTGAGAGAGAAATTTCAAGGTCTTTGAGCGCCAAGGGGGCTAGGAGCCTAAGGTCACACACACACACACACACACACACACACACACAGAGACACACACTCTTCTTTTAGTCCTGGGTTTGCATGCCCCCCTCCCTTCCTCGTTGTCCACCCTTTTCATTTCCTTTGTCATTTTTCTCCCACTTCTCCTCCCTCCCTCCTCCCAGCATTTCCCATTTCTCTATCCGCTCCGTGAACTCCCTCAGCGTCTACCTTCCCCTTCCTCCGACACCTGCTGCGGATCTTTCCCAACCCTCCAAAAGTTTACCTCGCTTCCGTTAAATTTTACCCGCTCCGAGCCGCCTGGCGGCTCTCCCTGCAAGACTGATCCTATAGGCGGCCTTATGCTCGACAGGCTGCCGGTGATCACCTCTAAAACAGGTTGAACTTTGACCTTTACCCCTCCTCCTTTCTTACACAATCTGTGTCCTCTTCTTAGGACCTTATTTCTATCAACCCCCTTTCTACTTTTCAATGTCCTTCAGCTCTTAGCTCATGTGTCACAATGATATTAACTGAGTTTCAACAAGTAAAAATAGTTAATTGGTCCTATTCTGGTCAGTTTGGGGTTCTAATATGATATTTTATCGATTCTTTTTCAGTAGATTCATGAACCACAGCCTGAAACAACCCATTTTAACTTCCAGAACCTAATATTTTCAAAACCCTGCCTTCCTGGAGCACTCGGTGTTTCTGTAATTTGACTCCAGCATCTTTGTCTTGCTTTGTCCTAATGGACCTAAGATGACGAACTGATGCTGTCTCATACAAATAACTTTAATAACCGAATATTCACACAGTCTCCCCAAAACAAATCACTTTTACAAACAGTGAATCACTAAGACACGCTGGCCTTTGGTTGTCAGAACGACTGATAGTTTAGTAACAAGTCAATTCCAAAGCCCAATCCTCTTCTGGCACTGATAATCTGTGATAATCCATGTCAGTTTCAAGGAGCATCATAAAGCATCTTAGAGGCGACACCACATTCAAACTCATTTATTCTCTTAATTAATTCATGTGTCTATTTTTGAGATGCCTTAGATAGTTTGAGGTTTTCACCCCTCATTTAATCCCGAGCAGCTCGAAATACAAGAGCTAACGTTTGAGAATTTGGAACTATGATTTCTGCACAAATAATCTGTCACCATCACTAAATGCATACAACTCAGGACAAGTGGGTCAAGCTTTTTATAATCCCACTGTTGGTGGCTTATTGTGTTATTATCTGTTCAGTTTTATCTAATGCAAAAGAGGGGTAAAAAAATGTTTTTTTGTTCTTTTTGATCTCTTAATTACAGTGGTTTCAACATGGATTTTGTTTCTATTTTTGATACCATGCAGTCAAATAAAACTCTTTTATGGAAATGTTTGTGAAATTGTGAAGATTTGCTGCTCTCGACCGCTGTACTGCGCTAAACCTGTAATTTAAAATGAACCCAGAGAAAACATGCAAAAGCATAATAACTCAATTATAATTAACCCCTGTCAAGAAAGAAGTGGTCTCAAGCATTCCTCTCATTCGGAGACACCTGCGTCAGCCTCTTCTCTCTCATCTGTCATCTTCCAGCCCAACATGGCACCTTAAGGTAAGCTCCTGGGTGACCTTCTCTCTCTTTCCTCCCGCTATCAAATCGTCAATCTCGTCTTTACAGCTTAAGTAAACAATTTGATTTGTCTCCCTTCCCCCTTCTCGCTCCGCTTCCATCCATCTAGGGATTCCTCCTGGAAACAGAAGTTAACCTGTTTTGGATCAGATGCCCAGGAATGTAAAGAGACAACCCCCACTCCCTCGAATCTATCTCCCAAACACACACACAAACAGACACCAGAATTTAAACAACTGCAGCTCACTCACATATGCATATTGAAGCGAGTCAAGGAGGCGAGAACACACTCGCACACGCAAAATTAACAGACACAGAAAACAGACGAGCTCCTGAAGATCCCGAATCCCACAGATCTCCAGTTCCTATTCCCACCCAGAGAGTGACTGCGATTGGACGCGGCGCACGTCTCCGTGTGCATGCATGTGTATGTAACTTTACTCCCCCTCATCCTGCCACATGTCAGCAGTTGCTCAGTCATCATTGACACACACACACACACACATATGGGGGATTACAGGCAGTTTCAGCACTTGTCTCTGCATGTGTGAAGCCCAGTCACCACAGGCCCTCCATACTCTTATATAATACACTATATGTAATACGTACTGCAGATTTGCAGTGTAATCCAGGGTATATTGTATAACATAGCATTAATTGTGTCATCAGGTCTATGCTGATTATCCAACCAGCCTACAGATTGTAGATTAAAGGAGTATTGAAGGGAGAAGCAGGCGGCGCCGACGTGCAGGGCTGTGAGAAATCACCAGTTTTCCTCCGTATGATGAGTAGCAGAGGCAAACGGGGAGAAAACAAGATACATGTGACAGACGGCGAGGCTCGACAGAGGCTAGACGTTTGTTTTCTCATAAACAAAGTGGTGTTTTCCTGGATGCAGAGCAACAGCCAAAGCTGGTTTTAGCTGCTGGGATTCGGGAGGAATCGTGGAGAATCTTGTGATGAAGACGACAGAAAAACAACAGCATGATCCCAGAGGAAATAAAAATCCTGTTTGGAGGACTATAAACATGTGGAGATTTGTTGAGAAAACATTTAATCCCAGTCTATCTGACTTCAGATTTCCTGGATTCAATTCATTTTTATAATTAGTCGCATAGCTGAGGAAGGCTGAATATTAAAAAGGAGGAAACACAAAGACCAGTCATGTTTTGCAAGTTACAAAATTATGTATAAATAGCTTCGGCTTCCTAATTAAGTCACCCTCGACTGTTATTATCACAGAGAAAAACAGAATTACAAATAAACCTCGCAAATTTGTTTTCCTGGCACAGTAGCAAGTATTTCATCAAGCCAAGCAGTTCCACGTGAGCCCATGTCACCGTTTTCTTCCTCCACTAAAACCTCGGCTCACTGAACGTCATATGACTGGCTGAGAGTGTTTTTCTACATCTCCAACTGCTCCGCACTCCTCTGTCTCTGAGCCGACCCGTCAACCAGAGGTGAAAGCTTGAACGGCTCTCCACTTCCTTCAAGTGCTGCCTGCCTCCCTCCTCCCATTCTCTCACCCGCCAAACGCTTCGCTTCGCGTCTCACCTTCTCGCCGATGCACGCTGCAGAAGTTGCACCGATGCACCCGAGTGGAGCAACAGCATCCTGTGTGCCATCCTGTTTCACGTTTCACGCTACGCTCCAAAGTGCAGCCGTCTTGTGTCTGCAGACGGAGGACGAGGCGGCGCTCGGAGCTAACCCCTATCGTTGTAACCACAGAGAACTTTCAGCTAGGAAGTCGTCTGTCCTACGCTTGCACAGATAAACGGTGTCATACATCAACGTTTTGCAAGTTTCCAGAAAGTCTTAGGATTAAGGGGTGTCAAACATATTTTAATTCAAGGGCCACATACAGCTCAGTTTCATCTTGAGTGGGCCGGATCAGTAAAATTGAGTCACAATAACCCTCAAATTGTCTTTGTTGTGATGCAGAGTACACATGATAAAAAATGTCTAATTTCACAAAATATCTCTGCTCTATACAATGATAAGCCTAAAATATTATGACTGTGCAAATGACAAGCTGACATAATCAAGTCGGTATAATTAGGGTCAGCCCCCATCTGTATTAAGGTCTTCAGCTTTGGTTTTTTTTTTTTTTAGCATCTTCATCCGGTTTCATGTATGTAACTTGTGGTGACAGTAATCTGAAGTACCGCAGCATCCGTTCACACACATCCACTAATCGACCGTTGATACCAAAGCCTCAGAGTGCACCCACATCAAAACGAAAGCACATAGGTAAGAACAGAGCAGGCGTCTGTTTTTGCAACGATAAGCACAAAATTTACACCTCAAGCCCTCAGACTTTCTTTTCAGAGATGGAGCGGCACAGCAGTCTGCGACATGTGCAGGTTAATGCAGCAAAGTCTTATTTATGAGTCAGATCATCACTCAAGTGTTTTAAGGTCTGTCTTTGAGGCAGGAAATGTATTTTCAATGACTGATTAATAAATGGAAGGTGTTATTTATCGAGAAAACTAAAAAAGAAAAAACACAATTCAGGATGAAATGTGCAATAAACCTAAAAAAAACAAACAAAAAAAGTCAAAAACCAAGAAAAATTATTCTGAACCATGAACATTCTGAACTATCATCCACCACACACATCGTGACAAGAAATTGTCCGTTTCTTGAGGGTTGATCTCCACATCCTCTTAGTCAGACTGTAGCCAATCTAGATCTGTCTTGCTTTACACACAACGCAAGCACCTTTACCCAAGATGCAATCTGCCTAAGCCCTTCATTCTCAGCAGTGAATATTTATACAAAGGGGCATTTGAGTGAACGGGAAGTTCTCACGAAGCAAATCAGCTTCTAGATCTCATGATAAAAATGGGGCATGCAGGACAGACGAGGCCAATTTCAACCATATCAGAGAGAGCAACATCAGGCCAGATGCAGAGGAGTCTGGACTTACCTGGAGCTCACACCAAGCCACCTCCACCGTCGTCTCTGTATCCAGACCCTTGTACACAGTCTTAAAAGATCCCCTTCCAATCTCGATGTCGAATTTCAGGAAGCGTCCGTCCGGTGAAGTCCCCACAGCTTTTGTCTCGGGATCCTCTGTATCCTCCTGCGCTCGTTTCTCGGCTTCCCTCTGCTCGGCCCGCGCTTTGGCGAGACCCCTCTCCTCCTCCTGCTCCCGGTCTTTCTCCTCGCTTGGACTGCTAACGCACCCCTCGCTCACTTGTTCTGTCACTTTCACGACCTGTTGCGCGCTCTCGGGTCCCGATTTGACGTCAGGCTGTTTGCATTCGGCTCCGCCGGTCACATCCAATACTGTCGGACTGGGCTCTTTCACTGCCCCATCTACGCTGTGTTCAACCCTGCTACTTGATGGAACAGCAGCTGTGGGAAGGTTTGGATCTTTCTCAACATTTTGGGCAATCCCTTCAGCAACCGCCCCACCGAGCCCCAGACCGGGCTGAAAGATGGAACGTGGCAAGTAGGAACCTCTGCGGTCCTCCTCGCCTTCAGAGTCGCCCTCTTCGGGGTCTCGCCCCGACAGTAGCGGAGAGAAGAAAGTCGGGGCGCCGTCGCAGTCCGGAGGCGAGGTGAGGAGCACAGCAGCTTTGCTGGGCAGGTCCAACGCCGTAGCGTTTGAGTCGCAGATGACGCTCCGGCGGAAGAAGCGGTGTTCGGCTGTTTTGGAGTCTCTATCCATGGTGTGACGCCGACGTTGGACCTCGGGTTGTCCGCCGAGCTTCTCCACGACCTGCGAGTCTGAACTGGCAGAGCCGTTCACATTCTTGTGGGGGGTCTGGGGTGACGGATGGGGGGAGGCAGAGGAAGCCGGAGGGAGAGGGGCAATGAATTTCACTGCTTTGCTGCTACTACTGTTTTCCGACATTCTTCCAATAGGCTCAAAACACAAAAGAGAAACTGTGCATGTGTAAAATGTGTTTGTTTTTCCCCTAACTTTAACCAAATTGCAAAAAACTAATCAGGTGAATGAATACACAACTCCTGTTTTGCAGTTAGTTTGGGTTTTTTTTTCTGTTTTCAAAAAGGCAACCTACAGTTCGTCCACGGCCCTTCCGTACAGGGCTTGAAAAAGCCCCAGGTGAGAGGAAGGGGCCTTAAAATTGGGGAGGGAAGGGATGAAAGGCAGTCCGAGGAGGAGGGGTACAAGTGCTGCGAAGAGGTAACCGACGTCAAATCAACACTCGAATCCATCCTGCTTCCAACATCCAAAGAAGGACAAGCACAACATGGAAGGAGTGGAGTCGAAAAAGACCAGTATGGCCTCCTCAAAGCAGTTAATGCTGGCTGGAGTCCAATCTCTCACAGCTTCAGTAAGGAGAAGTGTCTGTTTGCCCTCTCACCCCACTGAGCATGGGAGTCCCTGGAGGGGCTTCAGGCTTGTCTGGCAAAGGCCAGACGGAAGGCTAGGTAGGCCTCGCCTGGCCTAGCCCGGCCCAGCTCGGTCTGTTCCGTCCTCGTAGCTGAAAACAAAAACAGAGGAGAAATACTGTGAGATGGAGCAATCTTTCCTTTACAATCACACGTCACAAAATTCACCATCTGCTTTCTGTCGATGACATAACTGACTCCCAACACCTCCGATGAATCGTGCCGATATCTGACTCGCTGCCAAAGAGGCTGGCAAAATACACAAGCTGTCAGACACCAAAACATTTCACCAACATTTGGCTGGCGATCAGACACATGATTGGCACAGGCAAAACAGGCAATGAGCAACAGCCAAATTCAGTCACAGTTTTAGTCGCGCTTGACAAACCTGTCATGTTTCTTGACCACTGAGCAGAGACCAATGCCTTATTTGGACGTTATTTTCATGAGCAACCAGGTTTGGAAACCAGTCAGATGAGATCAGCAAAGTTTGGTTTCTTTCAGCAAAAAATGTGAGCATTCTACATTCATTAAAGTCTTGTCATAAGTAATGCATTTTTCTTTCCTTCAAAAAAAGGCTTTTAAAAGATTTAGTCATGATTCGAGGCCACAAAAATCTCCTTCGAACACTGGTTTGGATTTTATCAGTGAAAATTCAGTGGAGCTCATTAACAGGACAGAGCTCTGAAGCCCACCCCCATCCACCCCTTCCATGTTGCCCCTATGCAGTTAATGCAGTGGAGTGAGGTGGCAGAGAGGGCGCCTAATTGCTCCACGTTCCAAATTTAGCCCAAAGTCACCACAGCCCGGCTGACCCTGGGGTTAGGCTACTCTGTGGCAATCCAGCAGCTTAACATGAGAGACCAGGGGACTCTCAGAGTGGCACAGATGGACTGACTGCACAGAAACTGAGGGCAGCGCACAATACGTTACTCTGCATATTAGATTACAGAAAACGCCGAGCTCGCCAAAAGTGCAAGCCACCCAGCATAACCTCTGCCAGATAACTTCGTAATACTGATGGCACGGAGCAACAGAAGCCGCTTTGGTGTGGTTCTCAATGTCATTTGCAGTAAACTGAATCATGATCAAAACAATCTGGAGCAAGTTTTTACAGGTTTTACTCACACAGATGCAGAAAACATGCGGGGTAACTGTGAAAATACTGTTCTGCCATGTGCTGAATTTCTCCAGTCAACTCAGCTCCGAATGGGAGTTTAACTGCCTGTACAAAAATAAACCACGAAAAGTCCAAAACTGCCAAAAACAATTGTCCTCATTAAGTTGCAATTGTTCTCTGCATTTATTTCAAGGGAGTGAATCGATGTTCAGCATTAAGGAGATTACAGTCAGTAAAGTCATCTAAAACAATCCTGTATTTTTTTTTTTTTTAATGACACCACAGACTATTAAAACTGGGTTTGGGGAACTTATTACTCCAGTCAGATCTCAGATTCCAGGTGTACTCTGCAGCAAAAGCAATGATCAAAGAGGTAACTCACAGGACCCACACCGTCTGCAGAGACAGATGAGTCAAAAAGGAGGCAGAAATCGGAAGTGTACACTGATCTCTCAAGTCTGTCTCTCCAATCTAACAGCTATCTGTCTCAGAACCACAGGTGTTTTTAGATCACACAGTTATAAATGAGATGACTGCAAACTAGACTCACTTCTCACAGGTGAAAAGACACATGCTCTCATGTTGTACTGCTGACAAATGATTCAGCGATGACAAGGTGATCTAGTGATTGCAGCACAAAAGCTGATGACTGGAGTAACGCTGTTTGTTACAGGGCTGATAAATCTTCTCAGCATAACTGCAGATAACAGAAGGCATTCATATCTCACTAAGCATCGCAGGACTGTAGCTTGTCTGATGTGCTGCTGCAAGAATATTAACCACCAAGACAAATAGACACAATACACACATTTTGTATTATAAAGCTTTATCTGACACTGTCTGTTAAAATATTTAAAAAGACGTTCTACTGCAAATCAATAAATAACATCTGTCATGTTTTTACCAATGCAAATTTATAGTTATCATTGACACTACTGATTTCTGAAGTCAGCGTTGCATTACTTTTCTCACTGATATCCCACAAGAGACAATACTTTCACTTCTAAACGACCACATTGATATCACTATAAACGGTTTTCAGATCATTAAATAAAATAAGATTTTTATCAGAATCATTTTCAGGGGGAAGAAAGGCTGGTAAGCGATCAATGGCATTAGCACCTCCTCATCTATAGCCAACAATTAAATTAAGTCGATTTGCTGTAGGCAGGGTCATTAAATCCTAATGAAATAAAGATGTCCCGCCTGTTAACATGAGAACAGGAGCGACTAAAACTCCCAGGCAAACGTCTTAGAGGGGGAGATCCTCCACTAATAGACGGCTCTACATGTTGGTTTAGTTATGATATGATGAGTGAACATCAATAATGCAGCGGTAGGAAAGTTACAAAGTGGATGATAGATGTCCTTGCAGGAAGCCTTGCAGGGGTTCACTGACTGTGGAGGAACTCCAGAAAAAAAAGAAGAAAATAAATCAGCTTATGCTGCTAACTTGGACTATCTGTCACGATTTGGATAGTAAACCACAAAAGCCAAGCATTACCTATCACATCGGTGAGGACTGTGTGAGCACAGTGGAAACGTGAAGGTGGAAACTTGATGAACAAGCCTTTTAACTGCAGTGGGGGTCCGCTCCAGCACGCAGCACTAATATCAGCGCGGTGCGTCACGTTAAAGCCACAGTTGGTTGCGGGGAAAGAAGGAAAAAACAGAGAAAAATGAGAAATTCACAAAAACATCACTTGGCGGCAGCTGTATTCCTTCCGAATAAAGGTCCGAGCAGAGAGGCGGTGCGCGCAGCGAGCCGCAGCCGACAGACAGTGACCTCCCACCGGACAGAGATGCCAAGTTCGCTCGCTGCCGTCGCGGGAGGCTCGGGCTCTACTTTCCGGCTCCAACAGTCCGAGGCGGAGATGCTTCCGAGCGCGGCGGTGCGCTGCAGTGCGGCGGCTGCTGCGGCCTGTGTGCTGCGAGAAATCCCCCCCTCCAGCGCGCGCGCGTCTTCAAGCCATCAGACGGCGGCTCCGTCTGCTCCGTCTGCTCCGGGCTCCTCTCTGGCGATGACTCGTCCGGACGGCAGGCTGCGTTCACTGCGCGCGGAGCCACGTCAAGCGTCCGCCGCTCGTGCGGCGCGCGGAGGAAGACGTGCGTCGCTTCAGAGTAAAAACCGAAGCGCGCGAGGCTAAAGTGAGAAGCCGCTGCACGGCCCCGTCACGCTGTGGGGGGGTTGTTGTGTATGTCAGCGCCACATTAATCACATTAGAATTAAATAGAAGAACAGCAAAATAACAATAACAATGACAACACAAAAGATAGCACAACTGACAATACTAATACCAATACTGCTGCTACAATAACTACTATTAATACTACTAGTAATAATAACAATCTTATTTAACTAGGTCCGTAATCCTGAAGGAAAAAAAAATACGTTAAAAATAAAAGAAGATTCTTGAGAACAGATAAAAAGCGACCCCTTTATCACGAGCAACGCAAAATAATAAATCTTATTTTTTTGTAACTACATAATATGTTGGCAAGAAAAACAGTTTAGGGTAATACATAACAGTACAAATTGAAAAAGTACCCCCAAAAATTAAATAAATAAATAAATAAATAAATAAATAAATAAATAAATAAATAAATAAATAAGTAAGTAAGTAAGTAAGTAAGTAAGTAAATAAATAAATAGGGTTGGGTCAGTGTTTGCACTGGGATTACCTGGGTTAAATGTGCACATTTTTTGTTATGTAGGGCGTTTATACATTCTTTCTCTGGCGAGAGAAATATTTCTCTTCAGCGGCATCTTGTTTTGACAGGTCACACCGGATGTGAGTGTGTGTAATCTGGAGTACTTGATCTCAGCAGCCAGAGGCGAACTCCAGTGTGTTGAGCTACCAAACAGCTGCAGTTGGATCCAGCACGGTGTTCATCATGCATTAATTTTATTCGAGCACCATGTTTAACACATCCAGTGCCAGTTTTGTTTTATGTTATCTGAATCTGTCTGCACATGCTCGCATGTAGGTTTTACAATTAGAACTGTGCCAGTATGTGTGAGTTTTGGCAGATTTTTCATTGGCCTGTGATCGACATCTCACTGAATGTGCTATATTTACAGTGGAGAAGGTCTATAACTACTTTGTAATTAAATGCACATATTATCTTTAATGCTTTTTCCTTTACTTGTGATTTATATAGGTTAATAATGTGACATCTAGCTTATCAAAATGTAACCAGTTACTGATCTGATATTAAGTTTGACATATTTCCACAACCTGATACTAAAATAATTTCAACTTACCCATCAGTCTCTTTAATGAAAACGGAAGAAGCCTTTCTTCTTGTAATTGTGTCTAATTGGACCAATGCCAGGGGGTCTCAACATTTTAACACAACTGTGCCATGCATGTGTACAATAAAGCATTTGAAACAAACGCAACCAGACTGAAATGTAATTGGCAAATTTTCAATCAAAATGTAGTAAGATTTGTAATTATTGACTTGTATGGAGATTTCTTTTTAATGGAAAAAAACAACATTTCCTTGCATCCAAGCTTAATTTATAGTTGCTCCTTATATTTCACACAAACAAGAATATGTATATTAATCCATTGTCTCACATTGCTCCCACTGTCCATGTGTCCAATGAACTTGGGCAACCTGAACCATTCTGATCCCAGTGAAGGTCGTGTGTGTGTGTGTGTGTGTGTGTGTGTGTGTGTGTTAGTAGGCGATTGTGAGTGAGTTCAGTAATCAAAGCGACTGCTGACCCTGTCATTTCTGTTCAGCTCGTATACAGTATGTACCCATGGTGCAATATTGATGACCAACACTGTACACACCTTTGAAAATAGCTCTCAGATGTTGCACCTGCAGTGTTTAATCATTCCTTCTCTGTTTGATGGTGTCTGATACCGCCAGAGCCACTCGGGATGTCTCCCTTCACATCTGCTCCAGCTGTTCCTTCAGCATAGAGTCTTAATATGTTTTCATGCTTCTTCTTCTTCCCAGTATTGCTGTCATGTTAACTATCTCCCTCTGCTCTCGGCCAGCCGCCACCACTGCCATCATGTGCTGGTCTGTCTCAGGGGAAACTGCAGTTTCCTGCACACCGTCCCCGTCTGCTGCAGGAGCCATAATTAGAGCTTTTGTGTCGTCTTTCACTCCACCTCTTTCTGAAATTTCTTAAGGGGCTTTTTTCTCTCTCTCTCTCTCTCTTCCCATTCGTCCTCCTTCGCCTGCTGCCTGGGGCACGTTTTCAGAGGAATCATTGCGATAAGTTCGTGGAAACCCATTGTTTCATCATGTCAGATCTTATCTATCCACAGCTCGTCTCCCACGACACCCGCCTGCACCCTTCATGAGCTGACTCAAGCTCCTCCGGGCTTTCTTGATCTTGACCTCCGACCTTCTTAACCGTGAAGGTCACGCCATGCATGTGCATATACACGAGTTACTCACGAGCTGATGTTTCTTTTCAACGTCAGGAAACCTCCGTTGACTCAGTTCCTGCCCAAGCTTCTCAATTCCACAGCTGGGAAAGTTCCTGCCTCCGATTTCTGTGGGAATACTGAGTTGTTTTTTTTCATATTTTGAAGATTAAATTGTAAGTTTTGAAGACTCCTCAGTCCTCACCATGTGCTTCCCTCAGCCAGCCTGACAGAATAATACTCTGTCAGAATGGATGATTTATCCCCCCCCCCTTGTGCCCTGGGGGCAGAGCCTCAATACCGTAACGACACACTGTGGCCCCAAAAAGTGTCCAAGGCTGCAAGACGGATGGTGGTGTGTGGCTGCAACGCTGCACAATGATCGATGTCAGCTCACTCAACACTGTCAGACGGCACCTTAGCTTTACCTGGCAGTGGTATGCAACAAATTCACCTTTTTCACAGAGCCGGAGTCGGAGCGTCTTTTTAAAAGTTGGGGATTTTCAAAGTCACAGTCGGATACTGATGTCTATTATTGGTTTCATTGCTTGGATTTGATGAATATCATTCGCATACCAGAATAAGCCTCCAGCCAGCAGCAGGCTGGAGCTTCGCACAAAAACTGCAAAGTGCCTTGAAGAAATAGATAACTAGATTCTGTCCAGCAATAACAGAGATGAAACATTTGCGTGATTCGGATATATCCATGCTTGAGTGAATAATTTTCACATATGTCGGGGCTTTGGGAATACGCTATGTGAATTTGAAGAGATTAGAAGGAGAGGAACTGGAGGGAAATAACCCGGCAATCACGTAAGGCATATGTTGAAGCAGGTCCTTTTTTTTGCTCGTCTGGCAGTTCCATCAGCTAAAATTCTGAGAAACTTTAAGACACTCTCTGTTAGCCAGAAGTAACACTTTAACCTTTTGCTATTTTGTCTCTCCTTCAAACAAACTCTTATCTAAACTTCAATCAGTTTGGCCTCGTCCAGCCTGTATTTCCATCACGAACAGGATTCTGTAAAGAGATTTACGGCTCCCAGGTAAAAGGAGTTTGCGTGACTGACAGATTTTGTTCAGAGGAGAGCATGGCCCACGCATGCAGAAGAGAATTTGCATATATTGTAAGGCGGTGTTCAGTGATCTGGATAATTTGCCATGCCATATGTACATATGTACCTGCAGGTTTGAGTACAGTATCGACTGGATTAGCAAGAATATGTACGTTTAAGGCTAATTTGGAATTTGAAATTGTGTGTCACTCTTGTGCCACAGTTAAAATTTACTTCAGGTACCTGAGTTTACTTAGTCCCAACACATGCATGCAAGATTTTTGGTGACTTTTAGTTGTACTCTGGATTTTGTCCATTGTCAACTGCTGACATCAGCGAGTCATCTGTGCAAACCGCTGTTTCTTCATGTTGACATGTCGCTCGAGGCGCTTTCTGCACAACATGACATTTTTTTTTATGTGTTAAAAAGGAGTTCGCCGTCAGGGTCAAGAATAATGCACCTACTTGTCTTTTTATGGTCTTGCAGCTCAACTACAAAGACGCTTGCACGAAAACACTGAAAGAGGAAGTTTGATTGTAAAGTCAAACCAAGAATATACAGAGGGGAAATGTGCAAGAGAAAGTTTGCTGACACGACAGAGAGCGTATCTGCCTTTTGGAACGTATCGGCGCAGCTCTGTGCCTCTGATTGAGCTCAATATCAATCATGCAGTCTTTTCAGTATTTTCTTTTTGCAAGCATGAATGTGTAAATACCATCAGTGATATCAGTAATTGATTTTTGTTTTTTAAAGATCTGTGAGTCCGCTGTTGCGTGATCTATTTTCTCATTTGAGTGGAAGACACTGAAAAGCTGTCACTGCATGTTAAACATGCTTTGGGATTGTAGTTGTGTCTTGAGCATGTAAAATTGCTTATATAAGCTTGTAGCCAAGGTTCTTGTTTTTAATTTGACGTGTAACACTGCATTATTTTTATATTAGTACACTGTTTGATTCTGTTTGTGGCAGGATGTTCCATCTTTCTGACAATCGGGGGTCGTCGTTAAATTTCTCTGACTGAATCACGTCTGCGTGCTCATATGTCAGTGCAGGTTACTGACTCCACGGGACGGAGCGCGACCCGTGTTGACCTTGCTTATTCTCAAGAGGAAAAATTAGTCCCTTTCCGGACGAGTTACGGCAAGTTCAAGAACGCATTTCAGGTAACTAAGTCAGGTCTGTCTGTACTGGGATGCATGTGTGTGTCCTGGTTTTACTATGAGAGCACCCCTTGTCTCTATATGAAGCTTTTAGGGTATGTTGTCTGGAAATGGTGTTACACCAAAGCTCTTGTTAAACTTTTTCTTTTTTTCATTTAGAACAAATTCTTAAAGTTAAATCAGATAATCATGTATGTTCAGAAAAATATGACGCCTTATATAATATATATCTTTGTTATTTTATCTTCCATGTAGTCAGTTTTGCATGCGTCTTTGGCTGTCTGACAGGAATCGGAGTTTATGGATGAACGGAGACAACGGTCCGTGATGCAGCGATAAATTCCAAACTGTAACTTGTTTCCACAGAAAACATCTCTTCCACGTAATTCACTGCAGTCAGCCCCTTCCCCAGCTCTGCTCCTTTTACAGCTCCAGTCAAGCGTGAAGCCACTTCAATTTACGACTTTTATGACAGTAACTCGGCGTGTTTACTGTGTGAAGGTGAATCTGCGGGTGCCTCTGTGTGTCAAAGCGTATACTTTAAAAGATCTAATGTTGCAGCAGTGAACCTGTCACTTTCCCTCTGGGTGCTACAGTCTCTGCTCCTCCCTATTCTCTCTTTCTCTCGCTCTTTCACCCGACACCCTGCCCTTGAGTGGCGCACTCATAAAAAAAACCTGCTTTAAATGAAGCATTTAGCACCAAACAGGGTTTAATTAAAGAAATCCAGCTCTGAATTGCTCTGCAGTACAATATTCTACCAGGTAGTGACACTATAGAGTCCAGTCTGCAGACCTCATGTTAAAACCCACTTTGACATGTTGCACTAAATCTTACTGTAAACATTCACTCTCCACATGTGTCCTTTCTGTTCTCTGTGTCCTAGAGAGTCGTCAGTTCTCTCCGGACAAATAAAACTCATCTAATATGCGTTCTCACCCGCTCTGGTCTCGGTCCAAGCTGAGGGTAATTACCTAATGTCTCTGTCTCTCATCCTGAAACACATAATCACACCCTTTGATCCACTTCATTTTCAAACAGCTTTGCTTTGTGGTTTCTGACTTATTATTACAGCGTTTTAATAGAAAGAGTTACCCATACTAATTATGTTCCCTTGCGGGTATGATTATGTGTATTATGAACAGCTAAAATGGCATGAAGGAAATCACATTAAAACCAGATATTGTGAAAGATTTCAATTCTGGGATTTATTAAAAGGATTGGAGAAAAATCCCTGCAAATTCACACTGAGCAATTCACAATATACATAAACAGAAAAGAGTTTTTAGTTATTATTATTGCTTCATTTACATTTAAAAGAGACTTTGAGGAGCTACAATCTGTGATTGCCTTGTGAAATGTGACTTAATCAGACATGTAAAATGTCATTCTGAAACAGATTCCAATCATCATGAGAGCTTTTAGAATTAATGACTGCTGAAGACTGTGCGGTACATCTACCAGAAATATAATACTACTGTGATTCACTGTTCAGGGTAAAGCAATGAGACAGTTTTCTGCACAAGACTTTAACTTCTGTTCCGCCACAATGTTTCACAGATCATAAAAAGAAAAAAAAATCCCTTCACTTGAGTTACGTCCTAGTTTTGAACGTTTCAGAAGCCAGTCGGTCCTCATTAGACATGGAAAATACAACGACTTTTCAGTAACTTTAAACAGAACAGATGAAGATTTCACCTTTTAGAAGTCTTGTTTTTTTTTCTTTTTTTCTTTTAGGTATTGTGTGCTGTTGTGAAAATGTGGTTCTTATGTCACCTTGCAGAACCTTTGTTTGTCAAAGCCCCCCTGCTGGGCCTGAATCATTCAAATTTCCCCTTTGAAAACGTCCAATCCCCGTAAATTAAATATAATGAGTGCAGCAGGGATCCAGGGCACAGAAAATTGGTGAGCATCAATCGTTGACCCATTTTTGGCACCGTAACATTCGTTTTTTCCCCGAGATGTGTGTCGGGACTTTCTCAATGCTTTGACGTTGCCCTTAGTTAACCGTGTGTCTGGATTTGAAAGTAAAAGAAGCTTTTTCCAATCTCACAAGAAAGGAGTGAATCAGCAGTTACACATTTATGTTTTGGGGGTAAATGCACTTATTTTTTTCTTAGCCTGACGACAGTTACATGGCGAGTCTAAAACAATTTTTACACCTGTGTGCTCAATGGAGCTGCAGTGAGGATGGACCCAAATTGTATTTTCCAAAGTATTTTTCTTCCATGAAGGTTTTTTTTTTTTGACATAGCACCATTCACAACCTTATAATTTCAAAGTTGTCTTTCCTTAAATACAAATCCAATTTTCTGTGTCACACCGCAACGTCCTCTGAACTGACTGCATTATATAAAGTTTGCCTGCATCAGAGTCTGGTTGGTTTTCTCTTCCTGGAGAGGTTTTGAGGAGGATTAAAGTGAAACAGACAATGCTCTGAGCAGGTGGAACATGAAAGCACATGTGCACCTGCTCATCTGTCAGTGGCACAAACCCGCACTTTGATCTGAAACACCCCCATCTAAAGGTACTCTCGGTGTGTACCTTTCTATGTGCATGACGGCATGTGTAAAGCCATTCTGGCACGGCTAAAAGCATAATTTAGGTAACTAGATTTTAAAATTAGCTGCAGAAAGGGAACATAAGTCAACGAAACGTCCTCTGAAGCCATGAGAGTACAGCCGCGCGCGTTTGCATCAGTGTGATGTGAGTTTCTTGAAGCATAAAGGCCTTTTTATCATTACTGGGATGAGAGACGGGCACTGTCTGGCCAGTGTGTGTCCGTACGTGCATGTGTGCATGACAGCGAGGTAGAAAGCGAGAGGTCAGCGCTGCCTGGCACTCAGCTGCTGAAGCCCTGTCTTTGTGTGTGTGTGTGTGTGTGTGTGTGAGACAGGGAGAGAGAGACAAAGACAACAGATCACTCTTCTTGCATCAGAACAGCTGATTTTAAATCCAAATCAAGTCTTAAGTCAGAAACAAGCTCAAAGAAAGCCTCCAATAAAGTCTCAAGCAATGTCTGGATTAAGTGTTTTATAAACCCCGCTCCCCCTCAGCTACTGTCGGTCGTGTTTTCCATTCTTACACTTGCAGCTCTCAGTAATGCTTCATCACCGCGTTCCCAATCAAAACGCTCCCAGTGGACCGGCATTCTCTGCCTTCCTCAAGAGATGGAGGCGCTGCAGCTTATGAAACGCATTCTCTGCATCACACAGGGACAAACGATCTGGCTGAAGCCGAAGGAAACTGAACTTGACCCAGGGGTATTTTTACTACGGTGCAGAGGTCAGCTCTTTCGCCTCTTTGTGAGAACACAACTGATGTGTCTTCAGACTGAGCCAGGGGGTTTTCTTGGCAGTGTTTGGATGCTTTTTTTGGGTTTTCCACTTTATTTCCAAAGACTTCAAACACATTAGGTTAGTTGATGTCTTTTGATTGGATGTGGGAGAAAATGTGAATGTTTGAGAACTATATAGAAGCTTTTCTTTGCAATTTTATGCCATTTATATCCTAAACTTCAAAACTTCCTACTTTACAACTTCGTCAAATTAGTATCTAAAAAGAAAAACCTATTCAGATTCTTTCCTAGTACAACAGTGTCTTTTGTGTCATGCATAGCTAAAGAAAGCAGCTCGTCACTTCTCACCGGCTGCCAGGTAAAATGACGGAAGTGTTGACAACTTTTTATGAACTACAGGTCGCTGCGTAAGCCAACAATAACTGCAGGATGGTGATTTATGGCATGTCTTCCTCAGACACTCAAAGTATGAACACAACTTATACAACGGAAATAGAATATTACGCATGATTTGCATTATATTGAGCCACAACGTGGAGCACAACCGTGAGTTGTGCAACAGTGTGTTGTGACATATACCATAACACACTGAAAGTGAAGGAGCATTTCGGCCTGTAGTTTGGAAATTAAAATAAAATTATTTTTAAGCATGAAAACACAGTTGAGTCTGTAAAACTGAGCATTGTTTACAGCTATTATATACTTCTAAAAAAAACAAGTTCGTAGCGCTGTTTAGAATACCATCACTTTCCCAACAGCTGTCATAAAGTCATCCTATAATTTAACCCTCCCTCTGCGGCTCTGTGCGAGACGCCGTGTGCGCATCGCTCTCACCTCCGCAGAGAGCGTGACTCATATTTAATGGAGTCCAATGACTGCAGGCAAATTACAACTGAATTCTACCAGCTGGGTATAAATAACTTTTATACAAATGACAGTGTGGCATGTTCTGTTGTGCAAGTCAAGTCAAGTGAAGCCGCTCATTATGGCACAACATCACAGATCACACATGTGCCTTCCAGGGTTTATTCAGAAAGAGGGAAAAAAATAAATCCCAAAAAGCTCCTTAGCAGCAAGAAATAGCAGAAACATCAGGAAGAGCACTTGAGAGGGGAAAAAAACCACACACACACACACACACACACTCACACACACACTTAGGACAGATGAATATGCAATTTCATCATCTCTCAGGTTTGTGGTCACGCTACATTAAAGAGACAAAGCAGAAATAAGCCACTTAACCCTGTTTTGCACTTTCTGAAAGGCTTGAGATTGACAGAAATTCCAAGGCTTACTTATGTGCAAGTTTTGTTATGATTTGATCATTTGCATTGATAAACGCCAAAAAATACCATTTAAGAAAATCAGACGAAGTGACTCACATCACGGCTCACATACATTCATGGATGGATTACAGTAAAAGCTGATCACAACAACACATGTTTTGGAAAAAGAAAATTATATCTTGAACCAGATTAACTGGACTTTTTTTTAAAAAAACTGAAACATTGTCTCCTGCATTGGTTTTGTGTTCAGCTCTTCTTTAACCTGCTTTCACTGCTATGAAATATTTCCTAAAGCGCACTGTGTTAAAAACACATTACAGTCTAGTAGCTCATAACAGGGTCATTTTGTTACCCAATAACGTATAATCATGTCAAGTCAAAGTTTGTTTAATCAGTGTATTAAAGGCAAATGTCAATGAGGTTGTTTCTGAACTATGTAAGCTATGATAGTGTATAAATATTGTATAATTTTCATCTTTAAATAACCAATAGCATCAAATAAAGCCAATAAAACAAAAATTACTGTTGTGAAATGTAAAAACATTTGGAAATCTGATATACGGTTAATAGAATTGCTTGAACAAGAGTAAATAAAACCTATTATTCTTATTAAATTCAGTTAACCGGAGCACATCGAGATGAAGATAACGCGACAGCCGCAGACTGTCCGTGTCCCGCTCTCTAACCTTAAAATACCTGTTCGTCTTCACTGTGTTTACCAACCAGAGCAGCCTTTTCTGGAGCAGGATTCACTGTCAAACACATCACAGTGGAAGTCTCTGTAAGCCGGGAGGGTAAATAAAACTGTTTGCCTTGAAACTGGAACCATTTTATCTACATTCCGTTCCAGGAAAAAAAGAAAAAAACTGGATAGAGTCACTCTATAGCATAATTGGCATCTTCTGAAGACTCACTGTTTCTAGGAAGCAAAGAATGAAACGGTTTGGCTGATAGATGGCGTGTCTCATGTGAAGCCTTGGTTTCTAGGAACGGTTACAAGAGAGAGGAAAGAAAAAAAAACTCTGCGGGCAGGATAGTTTGTTTAAACCTCCAATTTTGGGATTAACTTGGAAGCCGTTCCTCAAATAGCTCAACAAACGGCACAACAGTCATGAAGCCCGTCACAGGCTGGTAAACAGTTACAGTACGGCAACGATCCCCAAAAGAGGGTGAGGACAGAAGCTGTCCAACCCCACCTGGAACAGGAGAACTCCTTGGCCGGTATCTGGAAAGATTAGAGGAGTTCTGGGAAAGCTTGTCAATGCATCACGTCCTTTCAAACACATTCATCCTTTGTTCGGGAGAAAGCCTCCAACATGTGTGCCAGTAAATTCTGCGGTAAATGGACAAATTGGATACGTTGGCAGGACAAACGTACACAGATTTCTTGTTCATTTTGCCGACTGTCACAACAAATTAGTCTCCCTCATCTGATATTATGGGATGAGACAGATAGAGGCCCCAAAAGCTAACCGACCAGTCTTTTACTTTTGGTGGAAAAGAATGGTGAAATATTGAAACAGAAGTTTGGTGACGTAGACCTTGGAGCAAATCCAACCCTGAAGGACAGCATTTACACTGATCTGTTTTCTAAGTACTATGATCACCTTCGTCAGTTTCCAAACTAGGACAGAGGTGTCAGTACTCTGTGTTCCCTTCACTTTTTCTGAAGAAATGCCCGAGGATTCGTCCTCACAGAGTGTTTCTTCGTGTCTGACAGGTGTCTGCTCCCTTCTAAACAAATTGTGTCCTAAAGCGGCGCACTTCTCAGGCTGTTTCCTCAAATAATCCTCCCCTGCATGTTTTGGATGGTTTCCCTGCTCCTGCAGACCCGATTTGACTGAAAGGGTCATTGGCAGGTTTCTGCGGGGGCTGATTGATGATCTGTTTATCTGAATGAGGTGATCCGGGGAAGGGGGACACCTCGGCTATGCGAGACAGGTGGACCCAGAAACACCGCGGATGAGTATTTGAGGAAAAAGACATGACGAGTGCGTGAGGAGGAAAATAAATCAAGCACGATGTGACACACCTGTCCTTTATCGTTGGGTCGCTGTAACACAGTCTGGAGTCTCCCGCTTTACAGAGCTGTAAAGTCTCAACAGTGGAGCCTCAGTACTTTAACGGGAACGCGTCTGACCTCAGTTAATGGGACAGAAATACGGCGAAACTGTTTTTGTTGAGCAAGCAGGCACAAATAGACACAAGTCTGACTCCACAGTGGCTGCTGATGGTTTGCCGTCGGTCCGTCGCCCAAAAATAGCCAAGGCTTTCAGCAAGTTTTCACATTTGGACAATATTTGCCTGGTTTTCAAAATCATGCTGGGTTTATTATACAGAGTGCTGTTGGAAAAAAAGGCTGAAAGAGTGCAAAGTGAGAGACGGGGTGGAGAGAGGGAGGCCGGCATGGGGTGAATAAGGCGTTTGTTTGTCCCTCCGTTGTCGTCCCTGGCCTTGCCTGGTGCTCGGTGCCTGGCGTCCAGGGCGAGTTCCCTTCACAACGACCCCTGCCATCCTTGCATTAGCATTTTCGCTGCCGTGAGGGCAACGCTCGAGCGTGCGAGTGTGTGTGAGTGAGTGTGCACGTTCGGTCGCCTGTTTGCTACGCGCCTTATTATGCAGGGAATGGGGAAAACGGAGCGAGGAGAGCAGGGCCGAGACATCGACCTGACATCGCTGAGATCCACCATGCCAGCCGGCGGCCCTCTGCAGGTTAGTGAAGCCAAAAAGACGGGAAATCGGTGTGAAAACAGGCAGAAAGGGGGGGGGGGGGGGGGGGGGGGGGGGAGAGTCAGGTGAGGACATGCACTGAAAGAGGACCGGTTGAAGGGAAACAGAAGGAGGACGATTTCTTTTTTTTGGTATAGTCGTGACCTCTCCTACCTCTTCCCTCCCTTCTCTCTTAACTTCACTCTTTCATCTCCCTTCTCCGCCATTCCTGGTGTAGCTGTTACCCTGAATCACTGCTCCCATCTCTGCTTCGCCACCCAGCTGTGGTATGTTCTGCCTACGTGAGAGCTGAGGATCAGAGGACTCCTCTGAGGCTCTCCGAGCTGGGCTGAGTGTCTGGACTCTATTCGAAGACCAAAAATACGATCACGACATCCATCAAATATCAATTAGGGCCTGGGTGCGAAGGCTAATAAAGTCCTCCCATGCAGTTATGGGTTAAAGCACCGAGGATTCACCGATGCCAAGGAAAAGGGGTCAACGCAGGGTTGGAGACCTGAGGAGTGGGTTTTCCTTAGCGGGTGCTTCTAAAAAACAGGCATTCACTCATTTTCAAGCCATTTTGTTGAGTCTATCAATGATTTTCTTTGGTTTTGTTCCACATTGTGTGAAAGGTTTCACACTGCTCTCTCGCTGAGACATTTGCTCCCGCCATTGGGATGCTCATCGCCTCCACACACACACACACACACACACACACACGTCCGCTGCTAGTCGCCGTGTGTATCAGTATCAGGGGCAACAGTGTCCCTGCCTGTCAAACAGTGGGACTATCAGTTACTGGTATATTTAGCTGCACAGTCTCAAAGTGAACAAAGTGCGATTGCTCAAGACTTGTTCCAAGTGTGTGTGTGTGAGTGTGTGTGTCATGGTGACAAAATCAACAGAAAAGGGTCAGGCTAAGTCTACATGTACTTGTAGATTTTCAAGTCAGCACTACACGCAGATATAAATATATTTATATATTGACTCTAGACAGCTACTTTTCTTGTAGCCGGCACAGACGCAACAGAGAGTCACCTTTTTATAAATTCTAAAACAGGGGTGTAAGACATTTGGCCCGCGAGACACATCCGGCGCTCTGCTGTTTCTAATTAGTTCACTCGGGGCTGCTCAGTTTCAGGCAGGACAGCACACACAGCACAGCACCGAGCCAGACGCTTTACTCGAAAGGTCGCAGAGAGCCGTGACTTTATGGAAACACGCGGAAGGACACAGGAAACCGCGTTCTGAGAAACGACGGGCGAATAACAATCTTTTAACAGATTTGTGGCCTAAATACTAAACATTCTAGCCGTAGAGGGAATAATGTGTTCATAATCAGCTACCTCAGTAGCTGAGTTTGATATTTTAAATATTGTAGTAGCAGTTATCAGGAATGAAAGCGTCTGACTTGGACTGTCAGCGATGAAGCGACGGCGGCGGCCTGAAGAGAAACGGACTGCAATCTTAAGCACAGATAAGCGGAGGACCCACGCTGCCATTTGGCCACAATTTGCCACGAGCTCAGGCCATAACGACCATATCATGTGACTCAGAATGTAAATGTTTACACACACGGATGCCAAGTCGCGGCCGCAACTATTCATTTCCACCCCAGCGGCGTGGGAGAGATGTGCGATCGGAAGAAAAAAAGGAAGCGAGAGCGCGAGTGTGTGTGTGTGCACATATGTTGTCGTGTCGGTCTGGGAATCGCTCCATCAGCGTGGTGCGCGCCGTGCACGGCTGTGCCTGCTCACAGCTTGTCCGTGCATGATGGATTCTATCATCAGATGGATTTGCAGTGTGGCTTTAGCAGCCAGATGAGGGTCTGGTTGCAGAAACAGTCTGATTCTGAGGTTCAGCAGGTGCTGAGGTGTATATGTTACAGAAATGGCGTGAAAAGAAGTATTCCGTGTTACACTATATAATAAGATGTGGTTCTGCTGTTTGTCACACAGGACTTCCACTTTATCATATTTTCTTCCTCAAAATCCAGAAAAAAAGAAAAAAAAAAAAATCTGCTTCGAACCAAATTCGAAGAGAAGCATGTAATTTGCTGAAATGGGATTCGTGAGGTTTCCACGCGGCGTCCGTGTGAAGCTGTCATGATGAATCTATTTCCACGGCGCGAGGGCTTTACACCTCCGGGCCGCTCTATGTATAGAGCACGGCGGCAGGGTGCGGAGCGGCGGTGCAGAGTTAGGAGGAATCACACGGGCTCTCTAGGCTTTACAGCCGTGTTCAAAGACGGCGAGTCTCAGGAGAGGCTCGCGGCCAAGTTTGGCATCTCGTTGCTATTTGACATGATCGGTTTGATGTTTGCCATTTGATCGCGGACGTCACCTGAGATCATGTGAGGCGGCATGGTTATACAAATGTACCATCACATGTAATCCATAGGTAATGCGTGTAACAGGTCGTTTAAGGTTGCTTCTCAGAAATGTGCAGGCCCGGACGGGCCGTGCTGTAAATTTGCCAGCAGGCCACTTTTGCGGCGCATCTCACATGTCGCTCACAGCCAACATCAACAGCAGTGATAGATGGCTTAATCCCAGCGATTAAACTAAGAACACAGGCTTATACGAGTTTGAATAACTCTATCAACTGTACTTGACTGGATGCTCAACTGTACGATTCTTTGTTTTACCCGAAAAGTTTATCAGTGGTTCCTCTGCTTCCTCCGTCTGTGTGTGTGTGTGTGTGTGTGTGTGTGCGTTTGCATGTGTGCGTTTGCATGTGTGTAACCTCTCCCTGGCCCCTACGAGGCAAATGCCACATTCTGAGTGTAGGTGTGACGTACGAGAAAGCGTGCGTGCGGGATTCTGGGAACTTTCATCTGACACCCTCATCTTTAAATGACACAAGACGTTTAAGTAATAGTGGTTGCGTAACGACTCATGCTGCGCTGTGCCACCGGTGTGTAATGTAGTGACTCTTTGAAAGCTAGAACTGGTGCATGAGGCTCGTTTTTTATCAGTTCTCATGTGTTATTCTTGTTTTAGAAATATTAGCTAATATAGGTAAAGAATATCTTATGAACTTTCTGCAGCTGTTTTGATCTCGTGCATCTCGTTTGAAGGAGTTTTTCCTCACTTGGGTTTACTGACGGTACGCATTCAAGGCAAGTTCTCATCTTAGAAGCAGTAGTTTCAAAAAGCTCAGCTTTTATTGCAGCTTTAGAAAATAGCTGAAGCCCTGCTATAAAACACTTCGTTAAGTGCAGAAATTATATGCTCTTTCTAGCTGGTTATATATACGTATACACACCATACATCTGCGTTTGTTTCTGCTCCTGTTGACACTCCAAAGTGTTTGGACTCTGTGTCTGTTTAACAGATGAAACCTGGAGTAGGAAATAAGAATCTGAAGGCATTGGGTGTAGAAGGCACAAGTCCTGCTTTTTTTTCTTCTTCTTCTTCTTTTCCTCAGCCAGATTTAAACAGTGAGTTTGAGAATGTAACCTTCGACCTTCTCACTTGCTCATCTGTTCCCCTGTCATCCAGCTGCAGTAAAACATGGCAGCTGTAGAGAGATCAATTCACCTCAGAACATATCATTTGACTCTTTTACGACTGGGAGGCCCAGAGCCATTTTGATGTAGAATATTCAGAATGGGAAAGAAAATGCTAACAAATGACTCGATATAGTATGAACGTGTATTACGAATATCTTGTTTTCACTAGTTCACACTCCATTTATCAACTTTTCTACACACCTACGACACTGATTCCAGATCACACATGTGATGACTTCATTAAAATATCTGTATTATTATGGGCTGATACATTTAAAGCATAATTTTTTAAGTCTCTTTTTCTGTCTTTTCTTGACTCAATACACCATCTTGTGGTTGAAACTGGTATTACTGAAGGATCAGCACTTTGCTGTGGCTTTATTGTAATTTAGAAACAGTATAATTTTTGCAGTTTCAACTGAAATTAAAGTGCTTTGTCTCCAATTTTCAACACATTGTTTTGATCTCTTTTCTTGCTTTATTTTATTCCATCCATCCATCTTCTATAACACTTTCTTCATGATTCTGCTCCCTTTTCTCCTTCACACACTTTGTTTTCCTCCCTCCCTCTTTTCTTTATAACTTCATTCCTATTTCCGCTTCGCTGTTTCTCTTTTTTTTTTCTTTGTCTCTTCTCCGTCCAGGGGGGGATTTTGTGTTTTCTTTTCATTTTAGTGGGGAAATGACAGCCGACTCCATCTAAATCTGAAACAGCTTTATAGGAGTTGTCTCCAATTTGTGTGCGCATGAGTGTGCGTAAGTGTGTGGATTAAAAAAAAAAAGTGAAAAAAAGTCTTTAAAGAGTTTAAGGAGAGTGCATGTGCAAATAAAGAATAGATGAGTGATACCAGATGAAGCTTTAGAGGATCACACACACGTGAACCAGTCTCTCCTCAATCTGTCACAAAAATCCTGTTCCTTTTTCATTTCATCCACTCGCCGCATGAATGTCACAGCATCCCCAGAACTTGATTCCCATTTGAAATAAATCACTCGGAACAGCCTTACAGGTAGACAAACTTGTGTCGCACTGCTCATCTAGCTTGTTCCTGTCGTGTTCGCCAGGTAAAAGCAGGAACCCCTCACTGGGACTCCATCACACACACACACACACACACAAACACACACATGCATAAATCACAAACACAGCAGACATCTAAAATCCCCGTGTACACGCCCTTCTCATAAAACGACGTGTAGCTCTTTAAATCTTTTCATAAAAATGGATTCATTATCAGATTGTGTGAACTGAATCCTTCAGAGATTGAAGCCAAACACTCATGAAGCGACGTGTTGTTGAAGTATAAATAAAAAAATAAATACAAGCGTGCTCAGTGTCCAAAGATCCAGCTTTTCTCACTCTTTTTTAATTACAACAGCTCCAATAAACGATTTGTTTAGAAGCGGAAAGTGATCGAAAGCACAGGAAAAGACAGGTTGGAGGACAGGAGGGGGAAACGTTGTCTGGCATGTAGGAAGCCAGCAAGAAAAAAAAAATGTAATCAGACTACAGCAGACACTCGGCGAAGTGAGGCCTCGTGTTTGTTTATGGCGCTTGGCGCTATGCGGCTGATAAGCGGCCAGAGAGGAGCGCGCATGCACGCTGATTCTGGGGTGACGTGGAGGTGAACACAGATACACTCCGGGTCTATCTGCAGTTTCTCTCCCTCCTCAGACAACGTGAGCGTGGGAAAGAAGCCCTAATTTTTTTCTGCCATGTGTGTGCATATATATGTGTAAGAAAAGAGCGATATCATGAATATTGTGAATATCGTGTGAGAATTTCACCAACTGTAAGTGTTTAAAAGGACACAATAGTGCTTCTATGTGCTACTGGATCATAATAGGGCCACTTTAATGAAGCTGTTACAGTGGCATGAGGTATCCATGCGAGGTCACGTGGGATTTTCAGTGTGCTTAAAGCAGAAGATGGAGCGAGACGGTATGGATTCAGAGAAAGTGTAAATGTGTGAGGGGGGAGTGTCTGCCCGGCCTTACCTCATCCTGTCCGCCCGGTGCCTGCGGTGCTCGTGGGACTATTGTTGAATTCGACACAATGAGATCGTGCTGAATGCGAAACAAAAGCCGCCCTGTTATTAACTGTTCTCCGTGTGACAGTGACACACTGTTAACCCTTGAGGGCCAAGTGCCTGCAGCCCAACTATTATATCAGAGTGAATCCAATTTGTAGTTATAAGAAAGGGGAGCAGCTACTTCGCCAGCTGTGGTCAATTCAACACGATAGAAAGTTGATATTTCTCATTTACTTTATCCTACTTTACTCAAAGTATCAGATCCAACTGTCCAGGGTCTGGCTCTCTTGTTTTTGAGTATTTTCAGTATGCAGTTACATTCTTTAGAATTACATTTTAATCACAATGATACATTTTTTTATGAATAATTTTATCAGGAATAAAATCTGTTGACCGCAGCTTTCTGCCTGAACATTAAGTTGTCAAAGAAACACAATTGCCAGTAAATAAAAGTATACGATGCTGATAAGGGCTTTTCCTGCAGGCTGGACTCTGGGGTCTTGTATTCTGACGTCTCCCCAGCGGCGAAACGTGAACAAGCTCCACACGATTCCTCGCTCATGTTTTCTGTCTACATAAGCCGACGCTCAACAAACAGCTATGCATCATATTTATGAGTGTCCGGGGAGGGGATGATGCTTGCCCATATCCACGTTTACTCAGCTTTACTGTTGTGCGCTCATTGTGTGTCCAGCCGTGTGAGTGTGTGTGTGTGTTGCCTGTTCAGGAATATCCTTCAAAATTAACTCCTGAAACTTTTACCTCTTTGGAAAAATAAACATCTATTAACTTTGCTGAAGTAGTCATAAATACACACACACACAGGAATGAGTGATTGTAAACAGCTCAGAGCTGCAGCAGGGATATACTGTGCACAGCAGTTCGATTCCAAGAAAACGGGGGCAATAATATCTGAACCAATGAAGAAAGTGAATTAAAGATCAAACTAATGAAGACTGGAGAATTATAGAAATGATTTCATCAAAAAAAAAAAATCTGCTCATAACAAAGCAGCTAAATTAGATCTGTATAATGAGCCTTTAATGAAAGAGAACAGAATCTTTTGAACAAGCTCCGTGCCGATCACTCTTTCTGAAGCAGCTCTAATGCAAACGCGTATTGTTCCTGTTTTTTTTTTTTTCCCAATTTTTTTTAACCCTGCACATGCTGACAGAGCAACAATCTTCACAGTCGTTTTGGTGATTACAACACATTGTCACACTGCCTGCTATAGCTACTAACATGAAATGAAGAAATTTGCAGTCGTGAAAGCATGATTTAAAAAGACGAAACCCGTGTGTGCATACAGGCTTATATGCAAATACTCATCAGCTCAGCTACAGTTTGCACAGTTATGTTCCAGGTAAAACCGTTCTTTTGTTCCTGTCTGTTTTCCATGGATATCTTTACATATGTGCTTCCACCGAACACGCGTCAGGCACACTTTTCCACACATATCACTGACTTGTGCTTTCGTCCTTCCAGAAATACACAAAAAGTCAAACAGTCTCAGTCGACAGGTGCGCGTAAACACGGATCGGGACCTTTGCTGCAGGGCCGGTCGTGTCTGACTGGTTCGACAGGCGCCCGCTGGCTCGGCGACACCGTTTTAATTACGTCCTCAGTAGATTTCCACATGTCACATCTTGAGTAAACAAAACATTGGCAGAGACATAAATCTGCTCGCCGACTATACGTGGACACGCCCTGCTGGAGTTGTAGCTCCTCATTCATAATGTGTTGTATCCTGTCAAAATTTTGGATTCAGTTTCATGGGTTTTCACAGGCTCTGTGCAGATTATAATCCTAATTAACTTAATGCAATGGAGTGTTTTTAATGCTATTTTTTCGTCCTGACATGGTCTATGTGCCACGTTTTTTTCATTCAAAGTCAACACGAGCTCTGTAGCTCCGACTAGTGGCAGGGAGCATCATGGTGGCCTCGATAAACAAATATTTCTGGGTGTGAGCAGCGAGGGAGTGGATTTGTTTACCTGTTTTGTTGCTGCAACTGTCAAAGTTCAGAAGAGACATAAACAGGTTCCTGATCACACGCAAAAAAATGAAGCTCAGGCGATGAAAATAGTAATAATTTCATTTTGTGTTTTGGTTTCGGTTGATTTCTGGAGCGTTTCTCTGACCTCGGTCCGTGTTTACCTCGGCCTATCTCTTCGTGTGACTCACGTGTTGCAGCCTCGGCACAATAAAAGCCGCTTTCGTGGAACTCAGGAAGCGGGCCGTGCCCGCAAAGCGCTCGCACACTCGGAGGAAGGAAGTGTGCGCTGGGGACGGTGATGAAGGGCGAGCCATTAAGGCCAGGAAGCCTCCGGGAGGAATGTCCTGCGCCGCCACACATGGCCGAGGCCTGAGAGCCCGACGGCCCGAGCGGGGGGGAATTCAACCCCCAACATCCGTGGAAAAACACTCTTCAGAGAGAGTGACACGACAGAGGAAGAACACTCTGAAGTGTCACTCTCCCATCTTGAGAGCTTTCCTTTTATTTATTTTCTCTTTTTTTTTTTGGGATACACCTGCTCACACCCTCATCCCTCCAGGCGCGACTCGAAAGTGTTTTTACTTTGCAGGTATTTACAGTATACACTCGCGTATCCTGCATCGCCGCGTCCCTCCCGCACTCATCTTTATTTGCTTTGGATACTGATACACCGGTTTGACTGCAAGCCAACATCGTATTGTGTCAAATTGATTTTTCTGATTCGGCGAATTGTAATTGCGCAAAACCGCGAGAACCGTTTCGGCTTGTCGTGCAGTCGCAGGCTCAGACGACTCACTGGTCTTTCTGATAAATTTCAACAACTCTGCTGCTGTTTGTGATGCTTCGGTGTCTTTGTACTCTTGCCAGGTTATGCCACACACAGAGCGCACGCTTTTTTCTATAGAAAAAAGATTTGATTCCAGTGAATGAGTCACAATCGGGTTCTCAATGAAGATCTCAGATAAAGTTTCACGGTTCATGCTGTCCTTCCGCCTGCGGGCGGTTTGGTGTAATAAAACGTTTTAGCTTTCAGGGGAAAGAGAGAAACCAAACAATACATGTAGTTTATTATTATTTTTTAATTTATTTCCTTTTTCTATCTTTTTTTTTAAATTATTTTTAAAGGAAATCTAATTATATGAATATTAATTTATTCCAAAAGGTTTGGAAATGGCTTAAAAAGAGTTTGCAAGATGTGAACATTTTTGCACTAAAATATAGGGAACATTTTCAATTTGTCATTTTGTTTGTTCATGATTTTTTTTTTTTTCGGCTGCAGATTCGGCTGAATGTGGCCTCTGAACTCTTTTGAGTTTTCCTTTTCTGCCATATATGGACAAAAGCATCGGAACACCCCATAAAGAATGAACCCAGGAGTTTCGTTCGGTCCTTCTGACACTAGCATGTATATATATATATATGTGTGTGTGTGTGGACTGTTTTCAGAAACACTTATGAGAGAATGACAACACAACAAAGTGGAAGTTTCATTCCAAAAACCCTCACGCCTTTCTCTCGAGTGTAAAAACAAAGACTCGGCAGCTTCTTCAAACTCTCACGTGAATGTTTAAATCTGAACATCGCCGGCAGAATGCAGCACAGCCGCATTGCTGTGACGACACCATCCAGATATCAGTCTCACCGAGGAAAAACACGCATATCGTGAAAACAGTCCACATATTGTTCGGCGGAGCGCCGGAGTCTCGAACATCCAGCGTCCTGCAGCAGCAGCCGTGAGCTGGCACGGCGTCTGAAGACGGCATTCCTCTGAACGGAGGGTCTGAGAAGCTCCAGCAGTAGCAAGCATCTGCTCCCCGAGGGGCTCTTGCACAACTCGCCGCCGACCCATGACCCCGTTAAACATGCAAAAAGATTTACCTTTTCAACGTGATACCCAGGTCTTTTTCCGATGACAGTTAATTTAAAAGATTTATATCGACACTTCGTCTGCTCATTGATGTTTTCTGCTTCTTCCTTTTTTTTTTAACCAAAAGCTTTTTACGACGTGCTTCACTGAGATAGAATTCCTGGAATTGAAGGTTTACGTTCACCGATGTCCATCCTCCCGCCAACCTGTAATAACCTCAAGCAAACGCTCAACAATGAGTAATATATTTTTAACAGCTCTACAAATCATGCAAAGGGGCGAGCGGGTCATTTTACACTCCATTGTGTATAAAGTACAAGTGTGTTTCCTCCAGTAATCACACATTGTGGAGTATAACTCTGTTTACATACATTACGGGGGGGCCAGCCTTACTCTTAGAGATCAGACAAAAATCCCCAGACTGTAAATCATCCAATTTTAGTAAGGGGAAACCACTGAACAAAGGAGAGACATTTCACTGAAGGTGTGTGTCTGTGTGTGTGTTACCTTCAGGAAGAAAGATGAGCAGTCACTCCAAAGAAAGGAGAAACTGATCGGAGAAACAGATGGCTATTTTGCAGTGTCATGTAGAAACAAATTTCAAGTGTAAGATATAAAAAAAATTAATCAAGTAAGTTTTAATTAACTGATGGAATTTGAATCGAATTCAGTTTTTCAATTCAAACTGATTTTCGTGGCTGAATGAATCCTGTGATCGATCTGACTGAAGCAGGCGATCAGAGGGGTTCGCCCCGCCTCTGCATACCTGTCGTTCCCGCTCCTCAACGCTGAACCTGACCTCAGAAAAAAGCCTTGCAGAGAGCGCCAGCGAACTCCTGTTTACGTGTGTGTTTGCCGTGTTGCTATGACAGCGTGTAGGGGGGCTTGCGAACACACACATACACGACTGCATGTGTTACATACCAATATCTCTCTCTCTCTCTCTCTTGCACACACACACACACACACCTGGCCAACATTTTTTCTCAAAGGTTTCTGGCATTACCGTCCTTTAACAGTAAGCTAAATAAATCTACCCGTTATACAACAGATTGTTGCTGAGGGACTGACGTCAGAGGAGGGCCAGCTGTTTATGGACACTTTTTCACACCATTCCACACACACACATGCACACACGCACGCACAGTACCTGTAGAGACCATCAAGACCTTCACAGGACATTCGTACTCTGGATGCCTTAAAGAGACCATTTGATTTTAACAATATACTCAGTTTACACGGCTTTTTCCTTCTCGCCTGTAAAGCCTAAAATAATAACCAAAAGTTCTTGGTTGCAGTGATTTCTTCATGCTGCGGCCAGGTATTAAGTTTCAGAAGCTTTTTCCCATCACTGAATAACCATCTTTGTCAAACTTGGCCATTTTTAAATATTAGAAATTCAAATACAAGAGGTGTTTGTCCAACAGGGGGAGCACTGTTTCATAAAGTAGAGATCATAACATATTAATTTGCAAGAAAAAATTATCCATAAAAGCTGATTTTGCCATGCAACCTGAGGACTTCTTTCATATCAGCCAGAAATAGAAACGCTTTTATGAGATGGTTTTGAGATTGCACTTTTTTATTTGGAAAATTTGAGGTTGTTCATAATAGATCTTGTTGGCACTGCAATACTACTGAGGAAAAACTTTTTATATTACTTTAGAGTTCCAGCCCCTCAAGCTAAAATGGCTTTAACAATCCTGGTACAAAAAGCACAAAAAACAGATTTTCTTTTGAATTCTAATCGCATAAAACCTGTTCATTTCACATTGCTGCCATCATGTTTGAATCTCTACACTTTACTCCAATTCTTTAGCTTCTATTGTGAAATCAAGGGCCAACGTTTGAATACAACACAATTATCCTGAATTATTCCTGAAAGAGAGAGCAGACGTCTCCTAAATTCCTCGAATCTGTGAGCAAAGTGCCACATTTCTGCACTTCACTGTGGTGAGCCGGTCGCACCAGAGTCTGGGCTTTGCATCCAATCTGCGGTGAGGTTTGAGCAACAGAAACTTTGGCAAGCTAAGAGAAAGGCCATGGTTTTGGCTTGATATAAATTTGTACAGCGTGTCTCAAGTCACTGTGGACTTCCTCCGTTCCAAACTGTAACCACACTGTGAGCGCCAAAAAAAAAAAACAAACAACAACCAAAAAAGTGCACCGCTGTGACTAGAATTAAACATTTCACTGCTGGATCAAATACTGATACAAAGATTTAAATAATGAATTTCAGAAAAAATCCTGCTACAACCAAGTTTATTTCAATATAAAAAAAAAACAGATTTATTTAATCTGTATTTATTAAAAGACACTGGTGGTCAAGTGCAGGCGCTCAGTGACAGCAGTGTAATGCATGTTGTCTCCAACTGTGAGTAACAAACACGCATGCACTGCGCGCGCGCGCGTGTTTGTGTGTGTGTGTGTGTGTGTGAGATTTCATAGTTTACATCTTGAACATTGTTTCCTCTCATGCGGATGTCTCTGGAGAACTGTGTGCAGGGTTGGGATGCGGTTCTCAGGTTGCCTCTTTTTAAAAAAAAAAGCTTTGCAGCCTTTAAATGAATGAAAATTTGTTCATGAATCTTAAGGTGTGAAAAACACAAAGATAATCTATTTCATAATAAAAGTCAGTAATGAGCAATGATTAATTTTTTTGGTAGCACTTTATAATACGGCCCGCGTCTTACAGAGTAACTTCCCTTCTCTTACAGTGTAGTTTCCTCAACTGTGAAGGTAACTGTCGAACATGTACAAGTTATTTCGCGGAACCCGAGGAGTACTTACACTTGTGTCTGACAGCGTAAGTGCGGTTGTCTTACAGTGTAGTTTGATGTGTCTTAATAGGTAATTTCCTAAAGTGTGGGGGTAACTTTCATAAATGTAGCATGACATTTTACAGACTCTTATGGGGTACTTACGTACGTGTTTACAGTGTAAGTTCTGAAGTCTTACACGGTAGTTTCCTGTGTTTTACCATATAGCTACTTGTCAAGACAGTGTAATTTTCCTGAACATATGTGTTGCTCCCGTAGTCCCCGGCAATGAAGATCCACAGGATGGATTTTTAATAGATAGATTTTATTTTCGATTCCGAACAAGATTCATGACGTCTCCTCAGCTTCAACTGCTCTCCGACACTCTCAATGTGTAGTTCAAAGACGCTCGTTTTTCTGTGAGGCATTCAATGACATTCAGTGCCTCCAGAAACAATAAAATAAAATAAAATAAAAACACAGGATATGAATTAAACAAATATGGGGTGCCTACGAACAGCAAAAAACATTAACAATGGTTCACCCACTCTTGAAATAGCAAAAACTGTTCATATCTCTCACATATGCTTTTACTGTACAACCTTGATGTGCCACTTCCTCCTAAGAATCACCATGGACCCCTACAGATTGTGTGACCAATGACAAACTGAAATACTGTAACGTACTGATTAAAATGTGTTTCACATAATAATGACAAGACATGCAGACGTGCAAAACATCTTTATTTAATGTCTTCATTTTTCAGATACACCAATTCACCTTCTAAAGTTACCCAGCCCTGAAGATCACCCCTGTCTTTCCTTACTGTCTAACTATCCGGTACTTCCACTGCAACTACCGAGTACTTATCAGGTACTTCCACTGCAACTACCGAGTACTTACCTGTAACTACTGCTCAACGACAGGGAACCGGGCCGTATTCTAAAGCGAACACTTGTGTTCTTCACTTACTGTGCAACTACCGAGTACTTACCTGTAACTACTGCTCAACGACAGGGAACCGGGCCGTATTCTAAAGCGAACACTTGTTGGCTTCACTTACTGTGCAACTACCGAGTACTTACCTGTAACTACTGCTCAACAACAGGGAACCGGGCCGTATTCTAAAGCGAACACTTGTGTTCTTCACTTACTGTGCAACTACCGAGTACTTACCTGTAACTACTGCTCAACAACAGGGAACCGGGCCGTATTCTAAAGCGAACACTTGTGTTCTTCACTTACTGTGCAACTACCGAGTACTTACCTGTAACTACTGCTCAACGACAGGGAACCGGGCCGCATTCTAAAGCGAACACTTGTGTTCTTCACTTACTGTGCAACTACCGAGTACTTACCTGTAACTACTGCTCAACGACAGGGAACCGGGCCGTATTCTAAAGCGAACACTTGTTGGCTTCACTTACTGTGCAACTACTGAGTACTATGCCAGTAACTACCTTCCCTACCTATGCAGGTACCGGGTACTTACACTCAAAGTACCCAAGACTTACCTGTACGGGTTCTGTGATATTGCTTCCATTATTAAAGACATTTATTTTCAAAATAACCAATTCACAAATCAGAGTAAAATAATCAAAACATGATGCACTATTGATAACTTTTACTTTTAAGAAATAATATTATATTTATTTAAACTAACAATTGGAAACTACTACAAAAGCTAAACCACTATATAAATAATATTCAACTACTATATATTAAAGTACTGCTAATTTTCACAAAAAACATTGTTGTGCCCAATTCAACAAAATAAAAGTGCCACACAAACTCCACTAAAACATAGAAAATTACAACTGCAACAATAGTTTTTCATTCACATAGATAGTCTACTTCTTAGACCTTTTCTTTTTTGATTTCTGCTTTTTCTTCTTTTTTTTCTTGGGCTTCTTCTTCTTGGCTCCTTCTTCTTCTTCCTTTCATCCTCTGATGAGAAAGATATTGACGACGATCTAGTTGAGATGTCTTTTGGTTTTGCTGTTGTGAGTAGAAAAAAACAATACATCTTAATTAATGTCATCAATGTATTACAGCCTGATCAATGACCACATCACATGTTTAAGGCTTACAAGTATGTGTGCTTCTGTTACATCCTGTAAAGGGATAGTTAAGGAAAAACACAGACACGCTGCTTCTTGAATCATATCCAAAGTATCTTTATAATGACTTAAGTCAAATTTAAACTATACAGTCTGAGTGTTTCCTATGGACTGACATTTTACATCTGCTAAAATTTACATATACCGTACTGAAAATATCAATTTTAGTCATGTATAGCTGTCATAACCAAAGTAATATCAGCATTTTACCCATAAAATATAAACACAGAAGCATGAAACACATTTTCTTATCAAATATGTACTCATCAAATGCTTAACAGTTCACAGCAAAATTATAAGCATTGCTCAGAACGCTGCTTGTGCCGCCAAGCAGTCAGCAAGGACTCTACAATGAGTGTGACGTTCACTTTGACTCTGAAAGTTACTGCAGACACCAGTATCTTACTTTCCACGTTTCTCTTAACAAACAGAAAACATAAATACTTCTACACATGCATTATCATGACGCTTCTTACCTGTAAAGGGGATAATAAAGGAAAAACACAGACACGCTGCTCCTTGAGTCATATCCGGTGGAATCATGGATGAACGGAAGCAGCGCGCTTCCCTCCACAGTTGAGCTCAGACATAAACAATCAAACCCCGATCATTGAGCACAGAAACAACTTTCAAAGAAAAAAACTTGTTGAAACTTCAATTGCTTGAATTCATGAAAGTACCTGGTTAAAAATAACACTTCATCAAAGGTTGAAAAAGATTAAGGTAAAAATCATCGTGACCTGTTGATTGAGTTATCTGTCTTGTTTTACTCTGGTCTCCCATTCAAACAAGCACAGTGTTCAGCCAAACAGGGATAATCTGTGTTTTAGCATAATTTAATGTGTGAGATAATTTCGAAAGATGTATTCGGTTCCTATTTAATGATGTTTTCTGCAGTGTTTCCGTTTCCACAATTTTATTTCTTTGAAAGTTATTTTTTTGTGTGTTCAATGATCGGGGTTTGATTGCTCATGTCTGAGCTGAACTGTGGAAAGAAACGTGCTGCTTCGTTCATCAGCAGCGTGTCTGTGTTTTTCCTTTATTATCCCCTTTACAGGTAAGAAACGTCATGATAATGCATGTGTAGAAGTATTTATGTTTTCTGTTTGTTAAGAGAAACGTGGAAAGTAAGATACTGGTGTCTGCAGTAACTTTCAGAGTCAAAGTGAACGTCACACTCATTGTAGAGTCCTTGCTGACTGCTTGGCGGCACAAGCAGCGTTCTGAGCAATGCTTATAATTTTGCTGTGAACTGTTAAGCATTTGATGAGTACATATTTGATAAGAAAATGTGTTTCATGCTTCTGTGTTTATATTTTATGGGTAAAATGCTGATATTACTTTGGTTATGACAGCTATACATGACTAAAATTGATATTTTCAGTACGGTATATGTAAATTTTAGCAGATGTAAAATGTCAGTCCATAGGAAACACTCAGACTGTATAGTTTAAATTTGACTTAAGTCATTATAAAGATACTTTGGATATGATTCAAGAAGCAGCGTGTCTGTGTTTTTCCTTAACTATCCCTTTACAGGATGTAACAGAAGCACACATACTTGTAAGCCTTAAACATGTGATGTGGTCATTGATCAGGCTGTAATACATTGATGACATTAATTAAGATGTATTGTTTTTTTCTACTCACAACAGCAAAACCAAAAGACATCTCAACTAGATCGTCGTCAATATCTTTCTCATCAGAGGATGAAAGGAAGAAGAAGAAGGAGCCAAGAAGAAGAAGCCCAAGAAAAAAAAAGAAGAAAAAGCAGAAATCAAAAAAGAAAAGGTCTAAGAAGTAGACTATCTATGTGAATGAAAAACTATTGTTGCAGTTGTAATTTTCTATGTTTTAGTGGAGTTTGTGTGGCACTTTTATTTTGTTGAATTGGGCACAACAATGTTTTTTGTGAAAATTAGCAGTACTTTCATATATAGTAGTTGAATATTATTTATATAGTGGTTTAGCTTTTGTAGTAGTTTCCAATTGTTAGTTTAAATAAATATAATATTATTTCTTAAAATAAAAGTTATCAATAGTGCATCATGTTTTGATTATTTTACTCTGATTTGTGAATTAGTAATTTTGAAAATAAATGTCTTTAATAATGGAAGCAATATCACAGAACCCGTACAGGTAAGTCTTGGGTACTTTGAGTGTAAGTACCCGGTACCTGCATAGGTAGGGAAGGTAGTTACTGGCATAGTACTCAGTAGTTGCACAGTAAGTGAAGCCAACAAGTGTTCGCTTTAGAATACGGCCCGGTTCCCTGTCGTTGAGCAGTAGTTACAGGTAAGTACTCGGTAGTTGCACAGTAAGTGAAGCCCACAAGTGTTCGCCTTAGAATACGGCCCGGTTCCCTGTCGTTGAGCAGTAGTTACAGGTAAGTACTCGGTAGTTGCACAGTAAGTGAAGAACACAAGTGTTCGCTTTAGAATACGGCCCGGTTCCCTGTTGTTGAGCAGTAGTTAAAGGTAAGTACTCGGTAGTTGCACAGTAAGTGAAGAACACAAGTGTTCGCTTTAGAATGCGGCCCGGTTCCCTGTCGTTGAGCAGTAGTTACAGGTAAGTACTCGGTAGTTGCACAGTAAGTGAAGAACACAAGTGTTCGCTTTAGAATACGGCCCGGTTCCCTGTCGTTGAGCAGTAGTTACAGGTAAGTACTCGGTAGTTGCACAGTAAGTGAAGAACACAAGTGTTCGCTTTAGAATACGGCCCGGTTCCCTGTTGTTGAGCAGTAGTTACAGGTAAGTACTCGGTAGTTGCACAGTAAGTGAAGAACACAAGTGTTCGCTTTAGAATACGGCCCGGTTCCCTGTTGTTGAGCAGTAGTTAAAGGTAAGTACTCGGTAGTTGCACAGTAAGTGAAGAACACAAGTGTTCGCTTTAGAATGCGGCCCGGTTCCCTGTCGTTGAGCAGTAGTTACAGGTAAGTACTCGGTAGTTGCACAGTAAGTGAAGAACACAAGTGTTCGCTTTAGAATACGGCCCGGTTCCCTGTTGTTGAGCAGTAGTTACAGGTAAGTACTCGGTAGTTGCACAGTAAGTGAAGAACACAAGTGTTCGCTTTAGAATACGGCCCGGTTCCCTGTCGTTGAGCAGTAGTTACAGGTAAGTACTCGGTAGTTGCACAGTAAGTGAAGAACACAAGTGTTCGCTTTAGAATACGGCCCGGTTCCCTGTTGTTGAGCAGTAGTTACAGGTAAGTACTCGGTAGTTGCACAGTAAGTGAAGAACACAAGTGTTCGCTTTAGAATACGGCCCGGTTCCCTGTTGTTGAGCAGTAGTTACAGGTAAGTACTCGGTAGTTGCACAGTAAGTGAAGAACACAAGTGTTCGCTTTAGAATACGGCCCGGTTCCCTGTCGTTGAGCAGTAGTTACAGGTAAGTACTCGGTAGTTGCAGTGGAAGTACCTGATAAGTACTCGGTAGTTGCAGTGGAAGTACCGGATAGTTAGACAGTAAGGAAAGACAGGGGTGATCTTCAGGGCTGGGTAACTTTAAAAGGTGAATTGGTGTATCTGAAAAATGAAGACATTAAATAAAGATGTTTTGCGCGTCTGCATGTCTTGTCATTATTATGTGAAACACATTTTAATCAGTACGTTACAGTATTTCAGTTTGTCATTGGTCACACAATCTGTAGGGGTCCATGGTGATTCTTAGGAGGAAGTGGCACATCAAGGTTGTACAGTAAAAGCATATGTGAGAGATATGAACAGTTTTTGCTATTTCAAGAGTGGGTGAACCATTGTTAATGTTTTTTGCTGTTCGTAGGCACCCCATATTTGTTTAATTCATATCCTGTGTTTTTATTTTATTTTATTTTGTTGTTTCTGGAGGCACTGAATGTCATTGAATGCCTCACAGAAAAACGAGCGTCTTTGAACTACACATTGAGAGTGTCGGAGAGCAGTTGAAGCTGAGGAGACGTCATGAATCTTGTTCGGAAACGAAAATAAAATCTATTAAAAATCCATCCTGTGGATCTTCATTGCCGGGGACTACGGGAGCAACACATATGTTCAGGAAAATTACACTGTCTTGACAAGTAGCTATATGGTAAAACACAGGAAACTACCGTGTAAGACTTCAGAACTTACACTGTAAACACGTACGTAAGTACCCCATAAGAGTCTGTAAAATGTCATGCTACATTTATGAAAGTTACCCCCACACTTTAGGAAATTACCTATTAAGACACATCAAACTACACTGTAAGACAACCGCACTTACGCTGTCAGACACAAGTGTAAGTACTCCTCGGGTTCCGCGAAATAACTTGTACATGTCCGACAGTTACCTTCACAGTTGAGGAAACTACACTGTAAGAGAAGGGAAGTTACTCTGTAAGACGCGGGCCGTATTATAAAGTGCTACCATTTTTTTTTTCTTACAATGATTCATATGATTTTCTGCAAGTATTCGGGATTCACTGTGAGGACCAAAACTCAATATTATATTCAAAAGGTAGTGCAGTATGAACAGAAACTGCAATAACTGTTTCTTTTTTTAGCAAAAATGTGAAGAGTTAAAGACCTTTTATGTAGCAGTGGTCCCCTTTAACAGAAACCGTTGAAAGTCATCTTTAAAAGGCACCATATTGATTACATTTTTTGCTGTTTTTTCATCTTTTCTTCTGGGTCTGGAAGAAACATCTGTTTTATAAGCATTCAAAGATTTTAAAAAGCTTCATCTCAATAACTTTGAATGATAGAGAGGGTGGTGGAGCAGGCAGAACCAACGCATTAGAGAAGGATTAGATCTGTCCAAGGAATACACTGAGGATACTGCCGATCCTTATTTTCATTCATTTTTAATTTTTTTTAAATAGTTTTTTGGCAACTTTTTTTTCTTTTTTAATGAAGACTTTATAAAAATATATGCTCAACTCATACCTGTATGTTTTCAGTTCCTCTAAAGACGTCGAAGTCCCGCCCCAACTAATGTGCAAGTATGTTGGCCTTCTCAGAAGTCAGAGACTGAACAAAAGCCAAGTCTCCGTCCGCTTTCAAACCATCCGATGCTCTTTGATTGAAGTGTGAATGCAGCAGAGATTAAAGGTTTTCAAAGAGACCGAACGTGAACGCGTCAGGTGTTGGATCAGGTGTCGCCTCGCAGCCGCCGCTCCTTCTCTTTCCACGTCGGATTGAGCAATGAAGGAATTTTAGTAAAACGAGAGCATGAAATCCGATAAACACAAGATGTGACTGCTTTAATGCTTTAATGAGAATATATTCAGTTACATTGAGAAAAAAAAAAATCCACATTTCCTCCAATATCTTTCCTCAAGTTGAGTTTTTTAATCTGTGCTTTGAGTCCAAAGTGTGTGAAGTGAAGCCAGGAGCCAGGGGTTGATTTACGTGGCAGAGAGCAGTACGTGAAGAAACAACATGAAGGGAAGGTTTGAAGAAAAAGCACCAAAAAGGTTACGTCCGGTGTGCTGAAGTGACATGTGGGTTGACTCAGTGGTGCCATAAATGACAGCGGGGAACGTGCTTATTAGCGAGACAGACGGTAATGCACGACTATTGGAATGTGCTCATTTACTCATTGGGCCCTATCATCAAGGAAACACATGTCTCCCAATGTTAGACCAAGCAGCATCCTTGTGTTCTGTAGTCTGGGGCTTACTTTATTAAAAACACACATTCGCTATTCTCAGAACTAGGCTCAGTCGAGCCAACCCAAGATCTGAACAGTCGAGCTTGTTGCCTCTTTTCCGCTACAGTCAGTTTCAGACCTTTTTGCTCAAAAAGGTTTCATGCTGTGTCGGGAAACATTGTTAAAATGCTCAGCGATACTATAAAACTGTACAACTGAGAGCTTAAACTAGGAGTCGTGCTTTTCAGATCATTCAACTCACTATAAAAATACAATTCAGTAGAGTTTTAACTGATAAACCTAAAATATAGGCTTATATGTACATTTTTCATATTTCAGTGAACTGCATTTGTTTGAGTTAACGGCAGTGTGGATGCTGCTTCTATAGATGACGGGATGGACAAGACACCATCACCTCCTTTAATGCCGTCTCTTCTTTCTACCATCATTTTATTAGTTCATTTAACATCCCGCTGTTCTTCCACTCTCTCACTCTGAATGGAAATTACCTAGAAAACCAAACAGAAAGACAATGCCTTAAGGACGACAGAAGCTCGGAAAAATGATCTGCTCTGCTCCTAGTTGGGATATTTGTGTTATTGGCTATTAGTGCGACCAATAGGAGCTCAGGGGAGGAGCACTTCCTGTTAAGCATGAGTGGGAAGGGGCTTCCCATGTGCTCCAATGTGTGTGTGTGTGTAAATATGAGTAATTCTGTAGCCATGTTTTCACTTTATAGTTGGAACAAACATACATAACACTGAAAAGTTTTCACATGCGCCTCGGGCAGATATACAACCAGCACTGAGTGTGTGTGTACTGTGAGTGTTTAGGCAGCGGCTGTGTTTGGGTGTGGGTCGTCGTGTACATTGTGTTATACGACCCAGGCTCCACGGCTGGGGATCAGCGAATTTCAGGAATGGGAGTTTTACGAGAGCCCGGCATTTCTAGGAAAAGTTCACTGTATAAATAGAATCCATGAAAACCAGCAGAGTAAACAAGACTTCTTGCGAACGGAGGACCAGTTTACTGACCCAACATAAAATAGTTCATCACAGCTCCTAATGTTAGAGGTAAAAGCCAGTTCTAATTAGAAAAGACCTTTTCTAAATATGGAGAAACCGCTGGAGTTGTATTATTTACAGTGAAAGTGCTGAGGCTTGAAAACAAAAATAAAAAAAGACAAGAGCTGCTCCTCTTATCTGCCTGCTGAAACAAAGGCTTGGAATCAATTTATGAGCACATCTTGATGAATTGAGCTAAGTGCAGATTAAGAATGATAAAAGTACAGTCAGTACATTTAGAGACACTCCTCTAACTGAACACACATGGCCCGTAAAAACTGTACAGGCCACTCCAGTGTTTTGGTTGTGGTGTGTGTGTGTGTGTGTGTGTGGGTGAGTGTGTGTGCTTTGGCGACGTGCCCAAGGCTGATGTTGATAAAGTGCGACCACGAGTCCCCAAAGGAGAAAAAGTGGAGCCATGCCAGCATATATACATACTTTCTCTCTCCCTCGCTCGGTTTCTCAAGCTGTCTTTTCCCTCCTCATCACTTCCTCACAACCCTCTCTGTCTTTTTCTCCCTTTTTTTTTTCCCCACTCTTTCTTCTTTTTCTCTGTCCCCTCACATTCTCATAAAAATAACACACACAAAAGGCCAGGGTACATGCGTTCACAGTGTTTTGACAGAACTGCAGTTCGAGGAATATGGTTTCGCTTCTTAGAGATTAAGCAAGACGGGATCAGACTGTGCTGCGATTCGGGCTGTGAGGAGGATTAAATCTAGATTTGTGGCTTCAATGTGCTCACATGTACTGAATCAAAGTGTCATGACCCCAAACCCTATGGTTATCTCACAGCACTTCGTCTGGGCGAAGTTTAAGACGTCAGCTATACGGGCTCAGGTCGGAGACTTTCTGTTCTTGGTGCGCAAATTTTCACCAAAAATCCAAAAAATATGTGAAGATGCCAAAGATCCCAATGAGACTGTCTCTCTGTTTTGGTTTAAGAAGCCAAAGACAACGCCTGAATATGTCAACATTACCTGTTCCTTTCGCCTTTTATGCACTAATTGAAATTCTTCAATACTAAATCAATATTATATGTCAAGTATGTGCAACAAAAGTGACTGTATTACATTTTAGAGCTTTAATGAGATATATTTTGTGAATAAACGTAAAATTTTACACGTGTAAAGACATGGGAGCATGGGCACTCAATGCCCACTTTATTAGGAACACCTGATCAAATGATTATTAATGCAACTCAAAGGTATCTAGACATGACAACATGGTAAAGATGAGAAATTGAGGTTTGAAATTAGCCTGAGGATGACGAAGAAAGGTGATTGGGTGACTATGAATGTGACATTGTTGGGCTTTTCCCACACAACCATCTCCAGGGTTTATATCACCTCCAGCATTTTGTTTTGAACGGTCACTTCACTGGACTCAAGAGGCCTCCGTCCCCACCAGATTTTATTGTTTTTAATTATTTTCAAGTTAAAAAATACGAAAAAAGCTCTGTAACTCTTTGACAGACCTCAGTTTCTGATAGATTGTAAGAAATGTGAAGAAAGCTCAGAGGAATGAAGGGTTAAGACGTTGCGACACAGTTCTGATGATCCACAGAGCTCCTATGAGCAGGATCTGTAAAAGTAATTTGTTACCAGAGTGTTCTCCGCGCCGGAGGAAGCTCGCCAGCACTGAAGCGGAGGGAAGTGGATGTAAACACAGCGCCGGAGCTGCCGGCGGACCGACGCTCAAGAGTTTGAGGAAGACGCTCACACGCATGACCTCAGCCTGTAGGAACGCCATGTTTACATCGTCCATAGTATCACAGTGTGCACGTGTCCAGTGTTTACATGTCCCGGAGCAGTACCATGTGTACAGAGGGAGGGGGCAAAAAAAGAAAAAAAAGATTGTGTAAAGGATGACGAAAGCCTGTTATGGTTCATCGACACGGTTACAATAATAAATAATTGGCCTAAGTGTGGGGAATAATTGTGGTCACGGTCTCGCTGTGTTCGCTCAAAATGGAAAATTAAATCAAAAACTCAATTCAGACACAAACAATGGAGCCGAAGGGAGAATGAATTATAAAAGCAGACATGCTGACAAGCTGCAGCGCTGAACATTTACCGAGCATGTACAACGTTTTGGAAAAGCACATTATAGCACAATGAGGTCATGAAGTACAATGTGTCCCCGGTGTGCGCGCCACTGACTTCATGCTCTGTTATGAGACATACGTCTTCTTTAAATACAACTCTGTGCAGCCTGGAGGAAGAAAAACGGATTCAAGATGCACTGACGCTGCCGGAGGGAAAATGATCCATTTGTGGACAAGAGCACTTTAATCTATAGCTCAGTGTTAAGTAATCCAATATGTGCGTCTGCGGCCGCTCCTCCGTACGGGGACAATAATTACATCTCGAAAACTTTAGTCCCAACATGAGCTGTGAGTCATCAACTGGGGCTTTATGTAATGATGGTCAGTGTTATCTTTTCCTTCGATTGTCTTGTCCAAACACACACACACCATCTCAGCTGGCTGTTTGCCAAAAAGGCTCACAATACTAAATCTGATTAAGTAATTACACGGCTGTTCTCTCCTTGAAAAGTGAAAGAAATCTTGAGGAAAACACTATCTCTGAATTTTAAATGTTTGTGGAGCATTCACTGTCGAACAATTGACAGACCACAACACTGAAATCTGAACAATACAATGGAATCGATTCAGTGAAAGCTATTTATTCAGGCATTTTCATCAGTTAACATTAAATAAAAAAGAATCTTATATTTAATGGTAAATTTAGACTCAATATTGCACAATTGTTGCACATCTGCTATTACCAAACTCGTGCACTGTAAGTTTGATCTTTGCTTCCCTCTTCAGGTCACTCTCCAGAATGCGCCTGTGTTTTGACTTCTGGATTTTGTCTCTTTTTCAGGGAGGCTCGACCTCCAACCTGAACATGAACCTGTACGCCACCAAGAAGACGGCAGCAGAGGGGATGCTGGACATCGCTCTGTTCCTGGCTAACATCACCCACATGAAGACCGTCATCGAGCAGGGAGCTGGATACAGGTCAGATACGTTTGTGCACGGTGGTGCAGTGGTTTGGCTCTTGTTGTGTTGTTGCCAGCCGGTAGGATTGGTTTTGCACTTAAGCATGGCTGCCAAACCAACATTGATTTGCACCAGTGTGTGCATCAGTATGCAAAAGCAAGAAAAAAGTAATCAGAACTCTCTAAGTTGATTATGTCTGCAGCAATAATAGATTTGATCAAATGAAAGGTCCTTCAATATTTGCTTTTCCCCTCTTCTTGCCAGGTACTACGCTGCAGTGCTGACACTCATTTCCTTCTCCCTGGCTCTTCAGATCGTGGCTGGAGTCCTGATCATAATAATAGGTGAGCACTACAAAATGTGCGTTCAAAATCCATCTTTCATGTTTCTAACCTGTCATATTAACAAATTAATACACTGACACACATAAGCAAGGTGCCAAATATGTCTACTCAGCACTATGGGCAACAGAAAAGAAGAAGAAGAAGAAGAGTGTATTTCTGTTGGCTTCGTGTGGGATTTTGTTCTTGTTTTGTCGTTACGTTTGGTGTGTGTTTGTACACGTGTGTTGCAGGCCGGCGGGACCTGAACGACGAGGCCAATCACAAGCGCCTGGACAGCCTGAACAACTATGTGACTATTCTCATCTTCTTCATCTTCGTCACCAACATCTTCATCTCGGTGATGGGGATGGAGCGCACCGGCCTCTTTGCCAGGATGCATTTCTGACTTTCTGATGTAGGGAGTGATTCTAACATGAGGGGCTTTACTTTGGAGAAAAACATATTTCAATCACAAAAACTACTCACTAATCAACTACAGCAACTACTCTGATTTTATTCTGAATGAATGGATGGACTGGACCAAGGCACCAACAAGATTTGTGTGTCTGTCTCTATTTTTCTGTCCGTGTGCATGTGTTGGTTATCTGTGTGTGTGTGTCTGTGTGTGTGTGTGTGTGTGGGCACAGCTCGTCTGGAGCTGACCGTCCTCCAGTCTTGTCGGCGGTGGTTAAACTGCCTGAACAACCTGGTTACCGGCATCATCTTCCTCACCTTCATTGTCAACATCATAAAAGCAGCTTTCGGCACGCAGCGCAGCTGCTTCCTGCGATGGCTCCTCCAGCGCTTCATTCTATGAGACACACTTCACAGATATTCCGACGCACATCAGTCGTGTTTGTATTTTAACTCACTTTTGAAAAAGATAAAGTCAAAATAAAGAGCCAGAGATAGCATTTTTATATCTATTATAGTATACACCAAATGTATCTTTAAAATAAATCAGATTTAAAGATAGCCTACTCTTTAATTAGGTGGTTCCTGATAGCTATGAACTAAGCTGTATTGTAGTTTTCCAATCAGCCATCAGATGGCAGCAACGTGCAGCTGCTGCAAATTCTGCACTAAACATCTTTGAGCGAACACATTTTCTATCACATCAAAATCCTTAAAAAAATCTAAATTATTCAGAATTTTGGTTAATGACAGTTATATTATAATTTCAAAAACATCTGCATATGCTATTGAGCACCAATTACCCACCCTGCAATATCCCATTACACCACATGGGGGTGTGGTGAGTTATTCTGTAATCTTCGAGACTGACTTTACTCAGTTCACACCAAATAAAATGCCCTTATAGTTACAAAACATGTTAAACCTTTAACATGAAGAAATCCCAGCTTATACGCTTGTATTTAAACTTTTGCTGGATCGACCAAAACTGTAGCTAATTTTGAATTTTTGGTCACAAGGAACAATAATTCAGAGTAGATGACTCAAAGGTTTTAAGTATTTAAATAGATTCTCTTTTTCACCCCAATATTTTTAGTGATTTAAGTCATTTTAGTTTTTATGAAACTTCAACAATTTTTACCCTTGTCAGCGGTTTTGGTGATTTTAGACATTTTATCAATTGTAACTTAAAAAAAACAATTTAGAAATATTGACTAATTTAATTTATTTAGCCACTATTAGCTGTGAATGTCATTTCAGCTGTTTTAGCTATTCCAGCAGACATTTTTCCAGTTTTGACCATTTTGGTAGATTTACCTTTTGTATCTTTTCATAGACATTTTATCCATTTTTAAGGTTTACTAATTTCATAAGAACATTTTTAATCATCAGTTTCTATTTAGAAAGTATGCTAGATGCTATAGTGACTCATTACTGCCACTCAATGCACAGGAATGGAATTACAAGTATTGCATCCTTGATATTCATCTAGTCAAGCAGACAAATTAACCTTAGCAGCTAAAAATTGAATCCATTTGTCGACACATTGAATTTACAGTGTGATTAAGTCAATTAAAATAAAGCACATGAAGCTGGAGGGCTGATTGAATGGCTCTGCTGTTTGGGTTAATGTGAGTGTGTGTGTGTGTGTATGTGTTTGGATGTGTGTTTGCAAGCACCAACTGTACGTGTGTGTAGATGGGTGAAACGTTTGAAACCATGTGTGTCTGTCTGCGTGTGTGTGTGTGTGCATGTGCTGTAGCCCGCAGGGACCTAAACCTGGTGTCCAATCAGAAACGACTCGACTACCTGAACAACCTCGCCACAGGCGTCATCTTCGTCACCACGGTGATTAACTTCTTCATCAGCTTCTTCGGCTCCAAGAGGACCGGCTTCTTTCGCTGGCTGCTGGCCCGACTCCACTTCTGATGCACCCACATGTCGAACACACACATGTGAACCGATACTTTGTTTACACACAGACGCACAAACACCAATGTAACCAAATGATTTGTCTTTGTCAAAGGAAAACATTTCACTTTGTATTGATCCATGCTTGATTACATACTAATTATCCTTGCTCTAAAAAGTCATTTACACTGTAATCGACTGCAATGCAAATGTGCTTCATTGAATTAACTGCAGTTGTGCTGTGGAGAATTGTGCCTGCTGTTCATTGTATGTATACCAACATTTTTTTACTTGTTTAAACTGTTGGGATTATAAACCTTGTTTTTTTTTCTTCGAAGCCGGATTTACTTCAAAGTGTGTGTGAGACATAAAAGTGGCTTTGAGGTTCAGTATCAGTCGAAAGCAGGGTGTATGTGTGTCACAATCCCTTCCAAAAAGCTGAATAAATTTGGTGTTTAAACAAAATCCTGTGGTTCGTGCATCGTGTTTCTATCCCACATGGTGTGATTGTTAGATCTTAGCTTGAGGTGGAGTTCATGTGTGTATCATTGGGTGACAATCAGTGAAGGAAGCCAAGTTTTTGAATCATTTTAACATCTTACACATGAACTTCTCTGTCGGTGTGTAGACGCGTATTTTGGTCTGAACCGCCTCTTTCTCTACTTCCTATGTGTGTGTTTGTGGGTGACGCAGGCCGTCGAGACCTGAACAACTCCACTCTGCAGAAGCGTCTGGACTACCTGAACAACGTGACGACCATCATCGTCTTCATCACCACGGCCCTGAACCTCTTCATCAGTACGTTTGGCATGCAGAGAACGGGATACTTCCCCTGGCTTATGATGCGAATTCATTGACAAAACCTCAACGACTACTGAACAAAGACACTCACAATTTATAATCCTCACACTTAGCCTGTGCTTTGAAACAAAATCTGTCACCATTTAATGAATAACCTACATATATGTGATTTGTTGGTAATTTTTACATGTTTACAATTTGCTTAAAGAGGCATACATGGTTGTTGTGCTGTTGAACTCTGACTTTAAAACAGAAATGATTTCTTTGCTGCAATAATAAACTATCAAAAATGCAGTCTTTGTTGTTATGTTCCACATCATCAGTGTGATCCATCTCATTTTTATACTGCCGAATCAGGATCAGCTGAAGGGTTCGCGGTGTACAAGTCAGTATCAGGCAGTGGACACCCTGGACAGGCCCTCTAGTCCATCATAGGTCAAATACAGACAACCACATTTTCAATTTGTTGTGGAAAATCAACCACAGTTGAGTGCCCCCCCCCCCCGCCCCCGCCACACACACACACACACACACACACACACACACACACACACACACACACACACACACACACACACACACTGGGAAAGTCTGCACAGAAAACCTCCTGGACTCGAACTGTGGATTATCTCGCTGTGAGGGAAGTTTGCTAACCACTAAACCTTTGGACAGTGAGAATGTCATTTGTCACACAAAATACAATGGCGCCATCCAGTGACAGCAGTCACCATCACTGCCTGGTTAGCTTCATCCATCTGCTGCATTCTTCCTAAATCACAAAAAAAAAAAAAACCTACTGCAAATTAAACATGAGCATAAATATTGATAATAATTGATCAGGATGTCAATTGTGTTATCAAGACATATTGGAAATATCTCATATTTCTACAGATTTTGGGCTACACAACCAACTGAAAGGGCACATGTTGAATTTTACAATGAATCTCCCATCAATATATTTTGACACTGTATTTATGTCATTACATTATTTACTGGCTATAAGACTATTGAAGTAGCATTTTCTCCCACAATTCTTTGAAAGTGATACATATTGTTGTCAATTCTTCAGTCAGAAAACCTCTAAATTTGTCATCATCCAATTTGTTTAGTCACTCATTTGCATATCTGGGTCAAATGAGACGATGACGTCATCAAAACAGATACATTGTTGCCAATTCTTCAGCCAGGACAGTTCCACATACGTCATCACCTAATTTGCATATCTGCTCAAATTGAGCTTTATCGTCAATTACATTATCCACATTTTATTACATTAATAGCAACTTTTTAACTGTATTTACTATATTAAACTTAACACTGACAAAATAATTACATACTATCCACGACTGTAATTGACAATATGAAAGATTATTATGACTTTAGCGTGAAATTCACACCCTAGAATAATGCAGGGACATTGTCAAAAATATGTACAACATGGAACAAATTGAAACCCTGCTGAAGTGTGATGGATACATCACACAGCGATGATATTCATAGTATCATGTAATGGTGAAACTCAAATTCGAATAACTTAGAAACAAAAACGGTTAATTATATTTTGTGAAAAGGAATCCTTTGGTTTAAAAAAAAAAAGAACAGTGCTGCCAATGACTGCATTGTTCAAAAGTAATAAAGATGGGGGGGGGGGGGGGGGGGGGGGGGGGTTCTGTTTAACATATTTGGACGAAAACTTTCAGGAAAGAGAAAGGAGTGAAACACTGCCCCAGTGAGGGCAGATATGGGTTTACTCACTCAGATTTTCCAGAAGGGGAGGAGGACATGACTCGATCATTTCAGGAAAACGAAAGCCAACGCAGAGCTCACGCCCAAAGCAAAACCTTACTTACAGGCGTCTTGGTAGGTAAAATTTAGTTAATCGTCCTCCTTTTTACAGTGCGGATTTTCCTGGAACCGTTGTCTGCTACTGTTTTGAATCGTTAATAATTTATTTTAAAATGCAATAACACTGAAGCCACGTTGTGCCAGTTTGTCAAGGTTGCTTTTCCTGTGTTGTTTTTAGCTGCTAATTCGCACGTTTACTGGTGAGTTCAGATGATTTCTTCAAGCTTTGGTTGGGAAATTATTATTTATTCAAAGCCGGCATGTTACAGTAACGTTCAACTTAATTGCTAGTAACCTATGTTGAGCTCCTTGCTGAACTACTTTCTTCCACCAAAAGACTTTATATGACCTGCAGTGCCAAACGCACGTCAATATGGCCAATTATTCTTCATTTTCAAATAAATAATTCTTTCTGAGTGAACCTGATCCTTTTAACAAACTCAAATGAAATATCCAAGTATAGGCATATAACGACAGCTTAACCCCCCCCAAATAGTCCCTCAATTCTCATATACCTTGATGTATTCACTTCCTGAAGGTGAAAACAACCCACAAAAACCCAGATGACGTACAGATTAACATTGCCATTACAACTATAGATATATAAATAGTAAATATAACTCAAACACAAGATTGATTTATTCATGTTTTAGGTGAATTTTTTATTGTAGCATTGATTTGACGTTTTAGGATGTTATATCATGTTAAAAAAATGAAATGTGTGCTATAATTGTTTTCCTTAATGCTTAAAGTTCATTGTGGTATAGTTCTAATCGCACAAAAGAAGCATAACATTTAGTATTCTGTCAAATGTTGCCTACATTTTGTCCATAGCAACCACTGATCCACATGGTCACATTTAAGTTTGTATGTTTTTGACTGCAACAGGCCAGGTGGGATGATGCAATTTGGAAAATCACATCGATGACTTAAAAAAAATGGTCCTCAAAGTTTAAGATAATCACTTTAATAATCAACTTCATGCCTTTCTTTTTCTCTAGCGATGGCCTCAGATGGCAGCCTCCCTGAAGAGCAGTTCCTGTGTTCAATCTGTCTGGATATGTTCTCTGATCCAGTCTCTACTCCCTGTGGTCACAACTACTGCAAGACATGTATCACAGGGTACTGGGACAGCAGCGGCCAAATACAGTGTCCCATCTGTAAGCAAAGCTTCGGCAGTCGACCACAGCTCCAGGTCAACACAGGCTTCAGGGATATGGTGAAGCATCTCAAGAGCATGAGGGTGAAGGCGGAAGGTGAGATACTTGTCAGACCAGGAGAAGTGCCTTGTGACATCTGCGTCGGACCAAAGCTCAAAGCCCAGAAGACGTGTCTGGTGTGTTTGGCTTCGTACTGCGAGGGTCACCTCGAGCCTCACCTGCGGGTGGCAAGTTTCAAGAAGCACAAGCTGACCGAGCCCGTGCCAAACCTGGAGGACAGGGTGTGTACGAAGCACGACAAGATGCTGGAGCTCTTCTGTCAACCAGACCAGGTGTGCATTTGTTTCATGTGTTTGAAAGACGACCATGTGGGTCATAAAGCTGTTCCACTCGAGCAAGCCCACAGGGAAAAGGCAGCACAGCTCCAGAGTGCAACGTCAGGGATGAAAATAATGGAAGAAGCTAAATCCAGTACTGTTAAAGAAGTCAAAGACTCAATCCAGCAGAGGAGGGTTAAGTCAGACAGTGATATATCGAGCATCAATGCATTTTTCGCGCTTCTGGTGGCCTCTTTGAAATGTAGGCAGTCAGAGCTGATTGGGGTGATCCAGGAGAAGCAGAAAGAAGCAGAGACGGAAGCCGAAAGGCGAGTCGCACAGCTGGAGCAGGAACTTGCCGAGTTGAGGAGGAGAAGATCTAAAATGGAGCAGCTTTTACAAACAGAGGACAATCTCCACCTGCTGCAGAACTGGCCATCCCTTCACCTACCCACACACACTGAGGACCTTTTCAGCCCTGCACCACAGCAACTTCCTGATAGCAGTCCTCAGATCTATGCGGGGATTGTGAAAAAAGCCGTGGAACGGATGGGAAAGGCAATCACTAATGAGATGGAGTTGCTCCTCCATGAGGTCAGGCTGTCTGATAGCTGTGAGGTACCTAAAACAGAAGATGCAACTGAAGAACCGATGATGGCTGTTGCTTTCATTCAGGATTTGTCGAAACCTGAGGATAAGCTGGCGATGATTCAGCAGTGCCATACAGTGAACGTGAAATTGAATGTGTTCACGGTCTCCACTGGACTTGCGCTGTCTGAGGATGGGAAGCGGCTGGGATTTCATCAGGACACGTGGGTTTACCCTGCTGATCTCACTTATAATTCTGAACAACCCCCTTTTGTCCTGGCGACTGAGGGTTATTCCTCAGGCAAGTTCTACTATGAGGTTCAAGTCCATGGCGTTGGCAACTTTTGGGTGGGTGTGGTCAATCCGACCGTGTCAAACAAAGGATGCTGGATACTTGCATTGTACACCACCAGTTGGGAGTGCTATTCAGTTTTTGACACATCTCGCTCAGAAACCCTGTTCCTGAGACAGAAACCGGAGAGAGTTGGAGTGTTTGTGGATTATGAAAACAAAGAGGTGTCCTTCTATGACATGGATGCCAAGACTTTGATCTACTCCTTCACCGGATGCAATTTCACTGACGCTTCCATACTGAGGTCTTTTCTCAGTTCGATGGCCGGTGGTTTTTTAAATTCAAGGCAAAAGCTCTTTCCTGCCTTTTCGATTTTTGGGGCTGCTAACGGCAGTGAACTAGTAATCACACATGTAGCTGAAACACCTTAAAGTTCCTCCAGAACAAAGGCCCGTAATTGGACTGACCAACTTCTATTCAGGACAACACCCATTCTACATAAGGACACAAAATAATTTGAACCAGCATACATCAACAGAACATCTTTGGTTTTTCATGGAGTTCCTGCTTAGTTCCTTAAAAAATCTGCAGGTTGCAAAATTGTTTCGAAAGCATCAAGTGGGCATACCAAACTTTGTTCCTTCCTTCTGATTTTTTTTATCCTGAACTTTTTACAAACATATAGATCAAATGTACAGTCAGGTAAAGTCAAAAGAGAACAAAACATGAAAAAAAACTGAAAAACAGCAACAATAACATGGAGAAATACTTTTGCTTGTGTGATTTTTTTTTTCATAGTAATGTGCCTGCAGGCAGGATGCAATGTAGGTGTTTGACCAGAAGGTGGCACCATTATTTATTAATCAAGGGTCTGCTCAACTTATATTCTTATATCTATATTCTTTCTTTATATCACTTTATCCAGTGTAGGGCCATCAGGGGCTGATGCTGCTGGCTGCAGTTTAATTCAACTTACACTATGTACAGATCCTCAGTTCATCACATGGACCCAACACACACTCACAGAGAGATAATCACACACGCATTCACAGCTTTAGGCATGTCAGAGTCAGTAATTAGCTGCAAATGCATGTTTCTGGACTGGACATTGGAGCACCTGAGAGAACATGCAAACTCCACTCAAAAGATCAAACTCAAATTTGGAGATTTTCACTAGTAGGTGGGAATACTAGCTCCTAATCCACTACTATGTGGTCTTTATGTAAAAATGAAGTGATAACAACTGTCAATGATGGCGATTTTTTTCTCACAGTTAATAAGTGTATATCTAAGCATTAATTTTGGAACACATTCTTTTTTTTGCGTCATTTGATTGAATTTAACTAGAGTATCATAAGCAATATATCATTTCTTGTACTTCTGTCAGCCTTTTGCAGCTATTTAATCACTTCTCTGTTTTTAAAAAAATATGGTTATGAATGCAAGGCAATGCAATAATCAGAATGCTTGAACAAAAATACAATACAACAGCTTTAAAACGTGTTTTACTTCTGTTGAAAATGTTATGTAAGATGCTACTCAGAATTCACGTCTGTTCTGTTACATTACAGTGAGTTACATGATTTTGTTCTCCTTTTTGTTTCGTAATTGCATGACTTTCTGTTCAGATCTGCAGAATTAAAGCCCCAATATAAAAGCAATAAAACTGCCGCAAACAAAGAATTTTGTATGTATTTTTATTTCAGAACTCTACTTGAAGTCTTCACTGTGAGAGAAAACAGAGAAAGAAGTCAACACAGTGAATAAATCCTCACTGTTCATTAGGATAGCAGAAGATTGCATTGGTCCGTCGCTCCTAATGTGTTTCTGTAAAGGGGAACTTTAGCCAGCGCACTTTTTATACCTCAACTGGCTGACTGACTGGCGCCCAGGGAACTGGGACACAGTGTATGTTTGTGTTGGTCTGCGTATGTGTGTGTGTGTGTGTGTCATTTTTACATGTTTACAATTTGCTTAAAGAGGCATACATGGTTGTTGTGCTGTTGAACTCTGACTTTAAAACAGAAATGATTTCTTTGCTGCAATAATAAACTATCAAAAATGCAGTCTTTGTTATTATGTTCCACATCATCAGTGTGATCCATCTCATTTTTATACTGCCAAATCAGGATCAGCTGAAGGGTTCGAGGTGTACAAGTCAGTATGAGGCAGTGGACACCCTGGACAGGTCCTCTAGTCCATCACAAGTCAAATACAGACAACCACATTTTCAATTTGTTGTGGAAAATCAACCTCAACCACAGGTGACTGCCACAAACACACACACACACACACACTGGGAAAGTCTGCTCAGAAAACCTCCTGGACTCGAACTGGGGATTATCTCGCTGTGAGGGAAGTTTGCTAACTATACCTCTGGAAAGTGAGAATGTCATTTGTCACACACAATGTAATGGTGCCATCCAGTGACAGCAGTCACCATCACTGTCTGGTTAGCTTCATCTATCTGTTAAATTCTTCCAAAATCACCAAAAAAGGCAAAAAAAAAAAAACTACTGCAAATAAACAGGAGCATGAATATTGCTAATAATTGATCGGGATATTTACTGTGTTATGAAGTCATATTGGAAATACCTGATTTTGCTGCAGATTTTGAGCTGCACAGTCAATTGAAAGGACACTTGTTATTTTACAATTCATCTATCATCAACATTTTGACAGTATATTTATCTCATTGCATTACTGACTGGCTGTAAGACTATTGAAGTAGCATTTTCTCCCACAATTCTTTGAAACCGATACATTGTTGCCAATTCTTCAGTCAGAAAACCTCTAAATTAAGTCATCATCTAATTTGTATGGCTGCTCATTTGCATATCTAGGTCAAATCAGACGATGACGTCATCAAAACAGATACATTGTTGCAAACTCTTCAGTCAGGAAAGTTCTACACTACGTCATCGCCTAATTTGGCTAGATATTCATTTGCATATCCAGGTCAAATTGAGCTTTATCGTCAAATACTTTTACCACATTTTACTACTATTACGATTAGATTTTTTTTTCTTGCATTTACTATCTTAAACTTTAACTGAAAAAATAATTAGATATTGTCCACGACTGTGCTGAATCTTTTATAATATGAAAGATTATTATGTCTTTAGAGTGAAATTCCCACCGTAGAATAATGCAGGGACATTGTCGAAAATATGAAAAACAGCATGGAACAAACTGAAACCCTGTTGACGTGTGATATATACCTGTTCATGATATCATGTAATAATTAAAACACAATCCGAATAATAATAGAAACAAAAACGGTTAACAATGTTTTCTTGTGAAAAGGAATCCTTTGACAAAACACCAGCTAGGTGCTGTCAATGACTTCGCTGTTCAAACATAATAAAGATGGGGGAAAAAGAGAAAAGAAGTTTCTGGTTTAACATATTTGGACGAAAACTTTCTGTTGGAAAGAGAAAGGAGTGAAATACTGCCCCAGTGAGGGCAGATATGGGTTTACTCCCGCAGTTTTTTTTCCAGAAGGGGATGAGGACTGACTCGATGGACTGACGAATCATGTCAGGAAGACGAAAGTCAAGTCGGAGCTCACGACCAAAGCAAAACCTTGCTGACAGGCGTCTTGGTAGGTAAAATTTAGTTAATCTTCCTCCTTTTTACAGTGCAGATTTGCCTGGAACAGTTGTCTGCGACTCTTTCGAATCGTTAATACTTTCATTTCAAACGCAATAACATTGAAGCCACTCTGCCAGTTTGTCAAGGTTGCTTTTCCTGTGTTATTTTTAGCTGTGAATTCGCACGTTTACTGGTCAGCTCAGAGGATTTCTTCAAGCTTTTTTTTGGAAAATTATTATTTATTCAAAGCCAGCATGTTACAAAGCCTTTACCTTAACTGTCAGTAACCCATTTTGAACTACTTTCTTCCACCAAAGAGTTTATAAGACCTATAGTAACAAACCCACGTCAGTATGGTCAATTATTCTTCATTTTCAAATAAATAACTCTTTCTGAGGAAACCTGATCCTTTTAAAATACTGAAATACCCCAAGTATAGATATCAAAGAACAACTTACAGCCCCCACATAGTCTCTTAATCCTCATGTACCTTCATTTATTCACTTTATGAAAGTAAAAAACCCAGATGACCTACAGAATAACATTGCTATTCTATTATATTACAATATTTGTAGCTGTCAATTTAATGGAGAGCGACATTGTAGCAGGTTAGAAATTTATAAAACTGTTTAAAAAAATCCCATTTTGTTGGTGCCTTTACTTTGGAATGCCTCCCCATAATTGTATAGCAAAAGTAAATATAACTCAAACAAAAGAGCAATTTATTTGTATTTTAGGTAAGTTTTTTTGTGCCATTGATTTCACTTTTAGGATGTTCTATCTTGTTAAAAGATGAAATATGTGCTATAAGTGTTCTCCTCAATGCGTAAAGTGAGTAGTGATATAGTTCTAATTGTAAAAAACAAGTATAACATTTAGTATTCTGTCAAATGTTGCCTACATTTAGTCCATAGCAGCCATTGATCCAAATGGTCACACTGACGTTTGTAAGTTTTTGACTGCAACAGGTCAAATGGGATGATTTAATGTGGAAAATCACATTAAAGACTGAAAAAATAGTCTAAAAAGTGTAGGATAACTACTTTAATAAAAAACTTCATGTCTTTCTTTTCTCTAGCGATGGCCTCAGGTGGCACCCTCCCTGAAGAACAGTTCCTGTGTTCAATCTGTCTGGATGTGTTCACTGATCCAGTCTCTACTCCCTGTGGTCACAACTACTGCAAGGCATGTATCACAGGGTACTGGAACTGCAGCGGCCAAATACAGTGTCCCATCTGTAAGCAAAGCTTCGGCAGTCGACCACAGCTCCAGGTCAACACTGACTTCAGGGATATGGTGAAGCTTTTTAAGAGCATGAGGGTGAAGGCGGAAGGTGAGATATTTGTCAGACCAGGAGAAGTGCCATGTGACATCTGCGTCGGACCAAAGCTCAAAGCCCAGAAGACGTGTCTGGTGTGTTTGGCTTCGTACTGCGAGGGTCACCTGGATCCTCATCTGCGGGTGGCAAGTCTCAGGAAGCACAAGCTGACTGAGCCCGTGTCAAACCTGGAGGACAGGGTGTGTACGAAGCACGACAAGATGCTGGAGCTCTTCTGTCAACCAGACCAGGTGTGCATTTGTTTCAAGTGTTTGAAAGACGACCATGTGGGTCATAAAGCTGTTCCACTCGAGCAAGCCCACAGGGAAAAGGCAGCACAGCTCCAGAGTGCAACGTCAGGGATGAAAATAATGGAAGAAGCTAAATCCAATACTGTTAAAGAAGTCAAAGACTCCATCCAGCAGAGCAGAGAGGAGTCAGACAGTGATATATCGAGCATCAATGCATTTTTCGCGTTTCTGGTGGACTCTCTGAAATGTAGGCAGTCAGAGCTGATTGGGGTGATCCAGGAGAAGCAGAAAGAAGCAGAGACGGAAGCCGAAGGGCGAGTCGCACAGCTGGAGAAGGAACTTGCCAAGTTGAGGAGGAGAAGATCTAAAATGGAGCAGCTTTTACAAACAGAGGACCATCTCCTCCTGCTGCAGAACTGGCCATCCCTTCACCTACCCACACACACTGAGGACCTCTTCAGCCCTGCACCACAGCAACTTCCTGATAGCAGTCCTCAGATCTATGCGGGGATTGTGAAAAAAGCAGTGGAACGGATGGAAAAGGCTATCACTAATGAGATGGAGTTGCTCCTCCATGAGGTCAGGCTGTCTGATAGCTGTGAACCAGAAGATGCAACTGAAGGACCGATGATGGCTGATGGTTTCATTCAGGATTTGTCGAAACCTGAGGACAAGCTGGCGATGATTCAGCAGTGCCATGCAGTGAACGTGCAAATGAACGCGTTCACGCTGTCCCTTGGACTTGCGTTGTCTGAGGATGGGAAGCGGCTGGGTTTTCATCAAAACATATGGAATTACCTTGCTGGGCTCGTGTGTAGTCTTGAACAAGCCCCTTTTGTCCTGGCGACTGAGGGTTATTCTTCAGGCAAGTTCTACTATGAGGTTCAAGTCAGTGGCCTTGACAACTTTCAGGTGGGTGTGGTCAATCCGACCGTGTCAAACAAAACATGCTGGATCTTTGCACTGTACACCACCCTTTGGGAGTGCTATTCAGTTTTTGACTCATCTCGCTCAGAAACCCTGTTCCTGAGACAGAAACCGGAGAGAGTTGGAGTGTTTGTGGATTATGAAAACAAAGAGGTCTCCTTCTACGACGTGGATGCCAGGACTTTGATCTACTCCTTCACCGGATGCAATTTCACTGGCGCTTCAATGCTAAGGTCTTTTCTCAGTTCGATGGTTGGTGGTTTTTTAAATCCAAGACAAAAGCTCTTTCCTGCCTTTTCGATTTTTGGGGCTGCTCGTGACAGTGAACTAGTAATCACACCTGTAGCTCAAACACCCTGACGTGCCTCCAGAACAAAGGCCCATAATTGGACTGATCGGCTTCTATTCAAGAGAACACCTATTCTACATAAAAACACAAAATAATTTGAGCCAGCATACAGCAGCAGAAGATCTTTGGTTTTTCATGGAGTTCCTGCTTTGTTCCTTAAAAAACCTGCAGGTTGCAAAATTGTTTTGAAGCCAACAAGTGGGCGTACCAAACTTTGTTCCTTTCTTCTGATTTCTTTTTATCTTTTTATTGGTCTTTTACAAATATATAGATCAAATGTACAATTGGGTGAAGTGAAAACATGGAAAAAACCCCATTGAAAAACAGCAAAAAGGACATGGAGAAATACTTTTGTTTGTTCTTGTGTGATTTTTTTTATACAGTTTTTCTCCATTGGTTTGGCTCATTTCTTGAAACAGAAATTACATTTTGAAAACTCTAAGATAATTTACTGGTAGTAAAACGGTCTTACAGTTCAGCTCAACGCCATAGTTCACTCGCAAAACCTCATATCTTTACCAAAACTGTTCACTCATGTTTGAAAGCTACATTTCTTTTCTATATAAATAGTCAGTGCCACCAAAATGCAAAGATCCTTCTCAGTGGTTTTGACTCATTTCTCTAAACAGGCTGGGCGCTATCAGTTCTCTTGGTTCCCTTGTCAAAAACAACCTGGACAATTCAGCATAACCACACAGTTCACCTGTCAAAGCTCTCTTTCAAAATAGTTCATTCGGGTGGCAAAACTACATTTCTTTTTCAAACAAATGGTCGATGCCCTCAAAATGCTTTGTTCTTTTCGTATTGTGTGAGCACTGAAAGTCAGAATGTTTACTTTGTCATTAAGGCAGAAAATAATTGATATATTCCTCGTCTACCTTTCTGTCTGAGCCCAGTCCTTCATTCACAACGATTCCTGCACTAGTTTTTCTTCTTTTTTTTTGGCCGAGGGCGTTCTTTTGCTGACAGAATCCATATTGTATCACAAAATAATAAAAAAGGATTTTACAGTAAGAAGAACCTTCAGCTTTTGACTTCACATATTGCATTCATACTTCCAAGGAAATGATCATTTTGATTCACTCACAAAGTCAGAGTTCCATCAGAGTTTAATATACTGTAAAGCAAACACAAAGAAACAAAAAAAAAAAGAGGAAAATTGCATGTAGCCCACATTACACTGAAAATTAATCATTGTAAGTCGACATGATCTATTCACTTGGAAATTGTGCTAAATCTAGCCTTACTGATCATTTGCAAAGATGTTCTGAGACATTGAGACATGTACCAAGATATTTGCAATTTGATGAAATGAATGGCAAATGCTGTTCTGTTGTGAGCAGTTGCAGAGTAGCTTGGAGAAATGTCTATGTTGTTTTGAGAATGTAATTTCTGTTTCAAGAAATTAGCAAAATCAATGGAGGAAAACTGTATGCCTGCAGGCAGAATGCAATATATGCCTTTGACCAGAAGGTGGCACCATTATTTAATGAAGTTTCTGCTCGACTTTACCTTTTTTCTTTATTCCACTTTATCCAGTGTAGAACCATCAGGGGCTGATTCCGCCAACTACGGTTTAATTCAACTTACACGATGTACAGATCCCCAGCTCATCACATGGACCCAACACAGAGAGATAATCACACACTCATTCACGGCTATGGGCATTTCAGAGTCAATAATTAGCCCTGAATGCATGTTTTTGGACTGGAAACTAGAGCACCAGAGAAAACATGCAAACTCCACACAAAAAACCCAAAAGATCGAACTCAAATTTGGATATATTCACTAGTAGGTAGGAATAGTAGGCCCTAATCCACTGTGCAATCTCTAGGTGGAAAATCAAGTGATTAACACTATCAATGGTGGTGATTTTTTTTCTCACAACTAATAAGTCTGCATTTTCAATTTGGAGTACATTTTTGGTTTTTGAGTAATTTCATTGAATTTAAGTTGAAGATCAGCAGTGTATTTTTTTGTGCTCCTATCAGCCTTTTGCAGCTATTTAATCACTTCTCTGTTTTTAAAACAAAGTGGTTATGAACGCAAGGCAATGCAATAATCAGAATGCTTGAACAAAAATACAATACAACAGCTTTAAAACGTGTTTTACTTCTGTTGAAAATGTTTTGTAAGATGCTACTCAGGATTCACGTCTGTTCTGTTACATTACAGTGAGTTACATGATTTTGTTCTCCTCCTTTTTGTTTTGTAATTGCATGACTTTCTGTTCAGATCTGCAGAATTAAAGCCCCAATATAAAAGCAATAAAACTGCCGCAAACAAAGCATTTTGAATGTATTTTCATTTCAGAACTCTACTTGAAGTCTTCACTGTGAGAGAAAACAGAAAGACGCCAACACAGTGAATAAATCCTCACTGTTCGTTAGGATAGCAGAAGATTGCATTGGTCCGTCGCTCCTGATGTGTTTCTCTCAAGGGGAACTTTAGCCAGCGCACTATTTATACCTCAGCTGGCTGACTGACTGGCGCCCAGGGAACTGGGACACAGTGTATGTTTGTGTTGGTCTGCATGTGTGTGTGTGTCAGTGCCTTTTTGTCAGTGTCTTGTTGGTCGAAATAAAATCTTCAGGATGATTTAGAACTGTGTGTTGGATTGACACTGAAGGAAGGAAGGGAAACCTCAGAGGTCAGACTGGCCAGGATTTATTATATACACCACATACTGACGTATGTAGGTCATTTAGTCATCAAACATACAGCCTGTGGACTCTAAACCTGCCAGACATCTGATATCTAACCATCACTGCACATCATTGAACAGACAAGTGAAAGTGAACAAATCAGTGACTACAACACATCAAGCGTAAAGGTTTACCATCACTGTAGACCGAACTCACGCAGTTTTGCATGTTTTATGCTTGCAAAGTAGTTAAATAGCTTATGGTTTTTTTCTTAAAACATAAAATATAGCATTTTATTTCCACCATCTGATTTTTATTCTTTTTTTTTTTCAATTTTATCATACATTTGAATTAGCAGTTTACTAGAAAAAATGAGAGATTGTGTGATTATCATTTGTTTTTGTGAGATATCCATTTAACCCCATTCCTTTTGTGGATCCAAGCTTTAAAAGTTGGTCCATGTCATCCTCCAGGGGTACACAACTCTGGGCCTTGAGTGCCACAGTCCTGCGTGTTTTATGTCTCTCCCAATGGCACCACACCTGATTGCAATTAGAGCTCGTTACTGAGCTTCTTCACAAGCTTGATGAAGAAGTCAATATCAGGTTGAGGTGTGCTAAAGCAGGGAGACTTCTAGAACATGCAGGACATGGACACTCAAAGACCAAATAGTCAGGAGCAAGTTTTTAAGGGCCACTATTTAAAAAGTTCAGTCATGCCAATGTTGTACATAAGGAGGCAGTGTTGATTCTTTTTCGTCTGTCCTCCAGCTGGTTTCAGGTTTGGTTCTTCTCTGGTTAGTAATCGTCCAAATATGTTCGAAAGTGTGCACATTTTTATTTTTTAGCTTTTCCCAACATTATTTGGATGATTTGAAAATGAGTATTTAAATACAAACCTGTGGAATCCACTCAGAATTTCAAAAACTCTAATCAGGTTCAATGCAAGAAATGATCCACTTCCCAGTAATTTTCAAATGAATTCATAAAAAAGCAATTATACTTGACTGGAACTTTTAACTGTACGTGTTGCTTGGTATGAAAAATGAAGAAAAAAGTTTGAAATTTCAGGTTGTTCCATGAAACCAGTAAATGTGCTTCAGAAAAGCCCGCCCTCCCAAAAAACAAAAACAAACAAAAACACAGGTACAAAGGAATGTTTTTTTTGTGATAGATGAATGATGACAGTGTTGCATTCAGATTAGGGCTACAAATATAATGGAACCCTGGGTGGATAAAGTAACAATAGTGACAGCTAGACAGCATGTATGTGTGTGTACGTTCGTATATCAATTGGTTAGTTAAACTATTTATTATCATGGAATATAGTTTGTTCTTTGTTATAAACTATAATGTAATATATTGTTTGTATTGTTTATTTTTTTCCAAATAAAGTTCTTAAAAATGCAGTGCTCATTAACTATATTTCACGGGTTTATGGTTATGAACATTGTGGTATTCATTTGGATGAACTTTTGAAGACATTTTTTTAAACAATGTTTTTATTTTCAATTATAATTAATTGGTCGCATATTTAAGTAATTATTTCATGATATGTTTATTTATTTATTACAGTTTTGGGCACTTTTAATCCTCCATATTTTTGTCCCATAAAGGCTTCACTTTAAAAATAGATTATCAGATTACCGTGCACGCGCGCCCGCGAGGAAAGCGAGAGGGGGGGATTTGACGTGTCGGGGGCGCGCGCTCCACCGTCGTGACGTCACGGGAGCGCCCGAGCGGAGCGCCGGGGAAAGCCGCCAGCGGTGGAAAAGACGGAAAAGAGGGAAAGAGAGAGGAGCGAGAGACGAGGGACGGAGAGACAGATACGGAGGAGGGAGGGACCCCCGAAACGGAGCCGCTCACCTCGACTGACCGTCTGTTACCTCACGAGGCGTCACTTTGTAGGTTGACAGCGGCAGGAGAACTGAGGAGGAGAAGGAGGAGGAGGAGGAGGGGGATATGTGACTGGCCTTTTTCTTTTGGAAACACGGACCTTGTTCCAGAGCCGCAGTGAGTATGGCAACTTCAACACGCCAGTGTTACCGCGTGCACATGCATGCTTTATTACACAGGGCCTAGTGTGTGTGTGGTTGTGTGTGTGTGTTGCCACTTCTCGGAGATATGTACAGTGTGTGTATGTGTGTGCCTCCACGCTTTGGAGGACCTGAGCAGGAACAATAACAGTTAAAATGTGATGGCTGCAGATGCTGGCTGTGCGCTCGGCTCGGGCTGTCACACTGTGAGCGCACACAGCTGAGCTTTTCCCCTCGTCTCCGGTCGTGGCCGCGCAGCCAGAGGCTTTCCCCTGGAATAGCAGGCTAATAACTGCACGTCCAGTCTCCGCTCCTCCAAATGCGATTACGAGACCGTCCGCTGTGTTGCAGACGAAGCCTCTGACAGCCTTTCTCCAAACCACTGGCGCGCGCATTCCTGGAATATTTTGCACCGCCTGTTTGCTGACATTATTGCCTTTTATAATCTCCGGTGTTATCACGAAAACTCCCGCTTAACGAGAACCTGCGGATGTCAATGTGAAGGTTTAAGTCGCATCTTTTAGCACTTTTTAGCTGCGTTGTAATTTTTCCTGCAGGGTCTCTCAAGTTCTGCAGCCAGCTGACAGATTGCAGAACTGCTCATATCAGACTAAAAGATCCATCGATAACAACATTATCTGTCAGCCAGATGAACTGCAGCAGAGCATAAACGTGCCATGATGAAGGTGGAGGAGTGAAGGGGGCAGTCGGAGCCCGTGACTTCCTTCTTGTTCCGCCCTCAGCTCCATTTTTCCCAACTTTTTCTGCACGGCCCCTCCTCCGGGAACATCCAGTCAGGGAACTGGGCTGCTTCCGTTCACTGAGGTGATTGTAAACATGTTTAAATGCCCAGACTCTGCACACCTCAGTCTTGGCATTGGGTTAGGGTTGCTTGGGGATGTTTAAACTTTTTTTCTCCGGTGGAATCCTTTTGCAAAACTTTGCAGAGGCCTAGCCCATTCTCCCCGCTGCATATCTGCACTTTTGATCCCCAGTGAACCTTTGTGCACACTATTCAAAGTCCTCTCCTTTGTCTGAAGGCTTTTTGTGAAAGGTAAAAACAACTTGCCCTCAAGCAGTGGTTTTCAGTGTGCAGTGTGGACCGCCCACAAAATCTGATGGTCAGGGAAATGCATTTTTCCTTATAGTTTTTTAGAATGAATCATTCAATCATTAATTAATCACCACGTCAATATCAAAACACAGATATTTCATTCCAATCTGATATAAAATTTGGTAGAAAGCCAGTGAAGATACAGCATAATAAGCTATTAAATCTGGCAACTCCAAAATTTCCCTTTCATTTTGTGTAAAAAACAAAGTAAAGTAACAATCCTATAATAATCCAACACTTCTCTATTTTTAAAGATCACAGTACAAAAAGTATATCAGGGAATCATCCTGAAAAATGCTAAGACATGAAGAAATGGGATAAAACTATATGGTGGAATAAATGTCAATGATCACTCCTGCAATTCTGCCTCTCAGAGATGCATTACATCGGCTGATCTTGCCACAAGCGAGCATTGCATCAACATCAAGTACTGTTAGTGAAAAATAGTGTTTTTTACAAACTCATCTCGTGAACCAGATGGGAGCTTTTGTTGGAGACATTAATTAGAGATCAGATAAACTCTCAACTCAGGGATCCAACCCAGAGCTACTAACCAATACACCACAACATGACCAAAACCAGATTTTTCAATTAAAAGCAATTCACCAGCATGAGAAGAGTTACTTGTTTTATTGGATGGAAATATTCTCCTAAACTTATGTAACACATTTCAGCAACAACACAGATCAAAGTGCTTTACATTTGCACACACTTTATGTACTTTATGTATTTTCCTTTTTAATATATTCTGTATGTTTGTTGTTATTTATTCATTAAAGTTTTTGGTAATTGCTTTGCTATGGCAGGATCTATTTATATGTCGTCACAGCGAGAGTGACTGTTTATTGATAGACGCTTCAGAGGATGCCTGGGGTCACCTTCTCCTTTTATTCTCATTTAACCTGGCCTCGCGCTGATTGTACGAGCACATTCCTCTTTGCAGGATGAGCCTGGGGGAGTTACGCTCTCACTTTTTCTCCTATTAACTGCTACACACTTCGGAATTAGTTTCGTGCTTCCCTGCCTTTATGCTAATTGTGGAGTCTCGGCGGTCCACTTTCCATATTTGTTATGTGGGCAGCAGCAGCCAGCGTTAGATAAGTGTGATGTGTGTTTCTGCATGTGCGTGACATCCCTGTGTTTTTGTGCGTCATTGCGTTTGTGTACATGGATTTGTGTGTGTGTGTGTGAGAACTCCTGATTGCATATGCATTTTGTTTGCTCAGCCTACATCGGAGATTAATTTCCTGTGACACACAATAGAGTGGAGCTGATGCTATCTGTCCCGTATCAGTGTTGTGCTTTCCAGTGTCGCAAAAACATATTATATATGTACAGATAGGACCGGTAGACATCATCTGGTTCTTGCTTACTGTCACAGTGTTTAATGAGTGTCATTTAGGAATTAAAAAAAAAAGAAAAGAAGGTCTTACTGTGACAATCATAAATATTCTTCCTTCAAGATTTCTACCCAAATTATAAAGGGCTTTACTTGTGTTGTAATGAAGTAGATAATACATAACTCAGAATCAGATTGCGCTCATATTTTGGCGTCAATAATATACCTTGGATTCAGGCCAAACTGCCAATATTGAACCTGCTTTAAAACAAACAACACCACAGTACGACCTGTGTACTGTGCCAAATCAGTATCAGAGAAACCGGTTTACAGAAGGAAGCTTATCTTTCACGTTTGCTGATGACATTAGTTATATGTGCAGTCTTTCAGTAGCAGTATGACGTTGATATGTTTGTGGATTTCTTTCTGTTCTATGATCCATTTACAGACAAAAGTGCACAGTATTTATTTTTTTGAATACACGTGCATCTGAAGTTCTGACCTGCAGCGATGCAGAAGCAGAGCAGTTTGCTGCTTTTGTCGTTTTCAGTTATTTCCCCTTCTTTTCTGTGCTTCTGTGCGTTGGATTTACCAAATATGTTGACATGCAGAGCATGAACACATAGAAATGTATAATTTATTACAGCCCAGCCCATCTTATGTGTGTTGTGAATGTTGATATAGCAGCAGCAAGAACATTTATAAGATATCAAGCAACCCTCGTAAAAATATAAACTTTAAAGTTAGGTAAGACTGGATCACATGTTTCCTATGTATTAAAACATTTAGTACATAAATCTTTTAAGTTGGCTCTACAGAATGAAACCTTGGTGTCTATGTAAACCAGACACTGCCACAAGACAAAAAAATAAAACCTTTAGGAAGGAAACAGCCGACAAACAACAAAACACAGAACAACATAGCATCACTGCAGCCATCAGAAGAATAACTGGCACAGCAGTCCCAGTGGAAGACGCCACAGATTTCCAGAAGCACGTTGCTTCAGTGCAATCAGGAGGCTGAAAACAGGTGACAGAAAATGGCAAAGTGTTTCTATCTGTTCCTTTGTATGATACTGCATAGTGCAAGAATCATTCATTTTTAGCAGAAAAAAAAAACCCAACATACACAACACTTGACCCTAAAACTGAATGCCAGATGTGAACAGTTCCTGCAGTAATGCAACACAGTGAATGCTACCTGGAGTTGGTGAAATGAACTGCATGCTGAAGGAATAGTGCAGCCAAGAAATGCAGAGTGCAAAGTTGGATTTCAGCTCAATCATGTTTCTAAAGATATTTCAGTCTATAAGCATTGCCAGACAAGCCATGGCAGCCTCCACTGTGGACTGTAGCTAGTTTTTATGTAGCATGCTGTTTCTCCCAGAACTGCAACCTGAACCCAGATACATCATGCTCGGTGCTCTACTAACAGGAGGACACGAGTTGTGTTCTGTTAAAAAAAGTGTTATTGTATGTGATTCTTTTCTTAAGTTTCTCATTCTTGAAGTCTTGGATTTGTAGTTATATATTAGTTATTCTGTTGAAGCAGCTGGAAACAAAGCGGAAAGTATGTGGCCCCTGAGCTAAAAAGAGTTTGACACACGTGGCTAAAAAGATAAAGCTGCTGCCACGCCTAGCATCAACAGTGATTCTAATATGGTCCTCCATAATCCCAATTTTATTCGCATTATCATCATGTGAAATGCACGTTTGGTAAAAGGCAGAAGAATAAATTATGTTCCAATGCACTCATGCTCCGGAAAGTCTAAATGAAAGAATTGCGAACATGAAAGTGATTAATCGTAATTAATTGAAATACCAGTAGCTGGAAACTGGTGTCTCAGTGAGATTGCCTGTATACATAGAGGTTAAAAAAAAAGTGAAAATTTGCTCTAGTTATTTGCGTCGGTACTGGGAAAAGAAACCTCACAACATGACCCAGTCAAAGTGGGTGAGAATTAGAGGCAAGAGAAAGAGCACTGGTATTTTCAACAACAAATCCCAAAGCAGAAATCATTTCTAATGTCAGGAAACCGCGTCCAACACTGGAGTAGAATTAGGCCAAAGGATGAGCAGCTCACAAGGACTGCAAGCGACTACAGGTGAGGCTGAGGCGTTTCACGTAATGTAATATTGTTGTTGTAGTGAATAAAGATGCCACGAAAAGCTGAATCCAGTGAACGGCGGGTCACCCCCTTAAAATCTTCACACAGATTAGGTTCAGACTGAGCGCGCCTCTCCCCTTCAGCAGCGCTGTCGAGACGACTCTCGGTGAGATGTGCGTAAACCCGGACAGCACCAGCGAGTCCTTTCCAGCCAGATCAGATCAGAGCGGGGCAGACAGAGCAACGGAGAGCGGCGATATTGTGGACTTAATGTGTTTTCATGAGCCCCGATCGCCGGGCGAGAGGAGAACTTTGTCAAATTTAGCCGCCACGCTCAAACACCAGTTGGCTAAGTATAGGCTGAGTGTGTGCGTGTGTGTGTGTGTGTGTGTGTGTGTGTGTGTGTGTGTGTGTGTGTGTGCCACACTGTAGGGAGCAACAGACGGATGTGGGGTTGTCACATAAATAGAACATGATGAACACCTTCAGGAATGCTGATGTTGAGTGAGAGAGTCCGCAGGAAGAAGTGAAAGCATCACGGAGGGGAGGAGGAGGAAGGTGAAGAGCAGAAGAATCAGACATTTATCTGTAAACATGCATCTGAAAATCATCTTTAATGATCATAAACCTCTCTTTAATGGTACAGTATGGGAGGTTTTTAGCTTTGAGAACTGGAAAACGACCCATGTCAATAAATGAAAAATGCAGGAGCATTTTGCCGCAGAAATCCATGAATAAATGATAATCATTCTTGTGCTTCAAGAACAAGTTAGCTGCATCAACATCAAGTTGACATAGTTAAAATTTACAGGTTAGTTCTACTGAAAAATTCCACTGCAATAGGTGATAACTTTAATATTATCTGCTGTCCATTCTGGCTACACACAATGTTCTGGATATTAATGCGAACAGAGGAGATGTGTCTCCTTTGGATTGTTTAGTAGACTTTAAAGTTTTAGTTGTCAGATTGATTTTCAGTCCTGGTTCACAATCAAAAACAGAAGGTTTTTTTGATTCCATTGGAGCATTTCTAAAGGTTTACTTTAATCTTATCACAGATTTTAGTCTGTTGGTTTTTAATTGATTGTGATAAAAAATGAATCTTAAAAGAGTTTTGTTTTCCGTGACATTGATTTTTTTTTTTTTTTTTTTTACCACTGACAAGCCGAAACCAAGAAATTTGAAAATGTCATGATAACCTCTGGGAAAAATTTTTAGTGATTCACTGCTATTTGAAAGTTCCAACGATTATCAGAGAAAATGAGCAACCAGTTGTTGATTTGGATTTGCTCACAAATTTAGGTAACATTGCCAATCATGGAACTAAATCTGCTAAAAATGTCAATCACCAATTCTTTTCAGTTTCTTTGAAATTCACCAAACTGCATCTGTGGATGACAAGTAAGAAACTAGGTAGAGAGTAACTCGAGTGAAGATTTACTGTCTCTCAGGTCGACGTTGAACTTCTGTGAACTCACATCGCTGCGCTGCTTCACAGATGTTTCTTCCAGCATTTTTTCTTCACAGTTGTGTGAAACGATGCTGAGCCTGCAGACGGGTCTGTTTTCGGACCGTCATATGCTGGATCTCCCCGGATCCCATGATGCCTCCTGCGTCACTGGTGTGTTTGTGTGTAGCCGGTGGTGTTCTTACTTTGTTTCTGGTTTTCTTTGAAATCTAAGACATTTGTGTTTAACTTGAAGCCCAGTAAACCACCACAGATAACGTCTGCCCCGAACACAACACAGTGTGTCTTGTGCTTTCCACAAAGCCCTTTTTAAGATTAAAATAAATAGTGTGAAAAGCCTTTGAGCACATCGGTTACTGTTTTAATAAATACTGTATTTATAACTGTTTAACCTGAAACCATCATATACGAACAGGCTTTAGTGTGTGTTCAATAAATGCTTCAGTGAAATCTAAAGAAGCAGGGCATTTTTGCATCATAATGAAAATTGGGACATGAGTGTATCCATTATATACAGGTCAGCAGGCCTGCAGGGGGGAGGAGGACGAGGAGGAAAGCCCCAGACTCACTTCTCCTCTCTGCAGTGTAACACTGATACCAATGAGGCGTCAGATCGGTGTGTGTTTGTGTGTGTGTGGACGTGATCACTCACGGCCACTGAACTGATGTGCGTGTGTGTGTGTCCTTCCGTTAATGTTGGGTTCAGGGTCTGTTTGCTCGGGGGTTGATCTATCTGTGTTTGTGTATTTGTTTTAGATCGTGGAGATCACATATGCTGAGTGTTCTGCTCCCCTGTGCGCTCGTACATGTGAGCCAGTATCATGTAAGTGTGTGTGTGTGTGTGCATGTGCCTGGGCTGGAGGCAGGGTCCTGGCCTGTTTCTGTCCAGGTGTGCGCTTTTGGCCCAAAGGGAGCCGGAGCAGATGGTCCCTGTTTACGTTTCAGCGTGTGTGAGTGTGTTGCTGGAACTGACTGGCTGTCGGTAGCGTCTCCCCAGCCTTAGATCTCTGCTTCTCAGATACCAGGAAACAGGAGAGGGCGACCCCATTCTGACTGTGTTTGTTTAACTTTGATCAGTGGCGTCCACGAGCTGCCCCGACGCTCGTGATCGTCTGCTTAATAAGTGCCGAATTTATTTGTTTAAGTCAAACAGCAGCTTTAAGGTCAAAACACTCAGCCATGAATTCCTGCTTAAATAATGAGGGTTTTTCTCCCTTGTGTCTGCTGACTGGTTGCAAGGGGAGAGTGTGGATCAAATGACCAGTGTGTGTGAGTCCAACAGGTCATGTGTCTGCAGGCACAATGATTTCTGTCTCCATGGACACTCAGCAACACAACCATAACCCCAGATCTACACCAGACATCTACACCGAAGCTGAAATTAGATAAATCTTAAATTTTCTCCATTTTTCAATTCTTCCAATGTTGTTCATACAAATATGCATACTTCATGAGCACCTGGGATATTACAGCATTCAGAATCGCTGCGAGCTCAAAATTTACAGCAACCCCCGTGACGTTCTCCAGAAACACATGTGCTCCCATGAATTATGCTCATCGTGTGCAAAAGGAGGCAACATTTCTGTGAGCTGAGTGTGCGAGGGTAAGACGGGATTGGAAAGATTCATTAACCTGACTGGGTTAATTGGTTTTATTATTGAGGTTATTTAATCCAACACGCACACACTGTTTCTAGGCAGAATACTATTTGATCGTTCAGTTTCATCCAAGACACAGAATTACAGTTTGTATTTTTAGCGTCTATAGCTGTTCTTTAGCTGATAGATGATTCATCCCTCGCTTTATTCCATGTCTTACCATTGAGATAATACGATCTTTTGTTTTTGGATGTGTAAATAGAAAGAGAAAAAGAAGCGGATTAGACTCCTTGGACTGTGTCTTTGTTTTGCGCCGTTTAAAGATCTGTATCGGCCTGTGCAGAAAATAATGCATTGGTGTTCCTTGTGTGTTGTTGTTCAGCTCAGTGAGTCATTTTTTACTTACATAAAGCAGATAGAAAAAAAAAAAAACAAGGCAAAGAAGTGACACAAGTACTATTCCCAAATGAGCAGGCATGAGGGATGTTGGAGAGGACGAACTTCCTTTTGACAGGAAGAAGCCTTCAAACAGAGCCTGGCTCAGTGGTGGCACCATCTGTCTCCACCAGTTGGAGTCTGACAGCAAAGACAGAAAAGAACAGAATAGAGAATGTCAAACTGTTAGTGCACGCTGATAGGATGGAGGACCTCAACTTTTAGCTCCAAAGACAGAGATATCTGCGGGAAACCTAAGAGAAATAAAAACAACGGCATACTGAGTGAAGTGGTTTGATACGAAAGCCTTGAGAGTTTGAGGACAGGAGTGAAGCTCGGTGCATTAAAGAAGGAGTCTGTTCAGGGAGGGGACTGACCTTCAGCCACCCTAAGTTAAATAAATAAATGGTAGAAGATGGATCTATGTCATTTTACAGTAATCTGGCCAGTGTGAGAGCATGAGGCCAGAAACCAGAATCAAAAAATCGATTTGCTCCGAAACACAGAGATGTTTATCTGACGGGACGGGGAATAAACAGTGTCTGCTTTAAGTCACACTCAGCTGGTAAACACTTGCTGATTAAGTCAAACTACGCACATGTTTTCTATCTTCGGTGCAGCACGTCTTTGTTCATGTGATCACAGGTCTTTCTTTGTTTTTTTTCCAGGTGATCTCGTCATCCTTCTCATCGCCTTCCACCTAAAGGGATTTGTGATTGATTACTGCTCTCTAGCAAAGCCCATGGATTACAACGAGGTTTTGGAAAGGCCTTGATCACAGCTGTGTCAACACTATGACATTTTTAAATTCGAGAAGAGCTACACCAGAAGACTGACCAGAATTTCTTTTAGCAGAGATTCAGCTTCAAGTTTCAGTTTTTTTTGGGAAATCCAGCTGATAATCACTGCTTTCACTCATCTGTATTTTGTGTGATTTTCGAGGATGTTTTTTGGGTGAACCTTATTCAGTCCTTTGATTCTTACATATCCACCGTATACGCCCAGCACTATCTCGCCATGTATGGAAGCTCGCGGTCCGTCTCCAAGCTGGACGTCGTGGGATCCAATGGGAACGGCTCGATGTCCGGGAGTCCAGGCCGCTCGCCGCGCCTCCCTCGTTCCCCGCGTCTGGGGCACCGCAGAAACAGCAGCAGCAGCTCCACCGGAGGACTCACTGGCACCGGAAAGACCCTGTCCATGGAGAACATCCAGTCTCTGAACGCTGCCTACGCCACCGGGGGGCCCATGTACTTCACCGACACGGCCGAGGACCCGGTGGGCATCGGGAGTCTGGGCAGCGGCCTGAATCCCTCGTTACCCAAAAGCACCATGACCCTGGGCAGGGCCGGAGCCAGGGTCCCGTACGGGGTCAGGGCGGCCATCATGGGGAGCAGCCCGAACATCAACACTGGAGGAAGCGGCGGTGGAGCCCTGATGGCCAGCGACGCCATCGCTTTTGGAGGGGAACTGCAGAATCAGCCCCCACAGGCGGCCACAGTGCCCCACTCCATGAGACAGGTGAAGCATCCCGCTCTGTTATTTCTTATCGGTGCTAGCTCGAAGCAAACAGTGTGTGAAGGTTAAAGTGTGCAGCATGAAGTAGCCAAAGTACTCTGATATATGCACTCTGATCACAGCGTGTGTGAATCTTTACTTCTGTAATGTGTAATAGAACTTAAAGTAGAGCTACAATGTCTTTAAATTTGCAGTTTTCAGAGAACGATGCATGCTAATTTCAATACTGGCTGAACAAAAATCTTAATTAAGGCTTATAGACAAGTTAAAAAGAGGAAAACATTCATCAAAACAGTGAGAATTATTATCAATTCACAGTGAAGTTTTTTAACGATTGTCCCAGAAAATACTGAACATGCCTCAGAACAATATGAGTCTGGGTGGGTGTGGAGCCAGTGTGTCATGCAGGCTGAGGGTGGTTATCATGGGGAGGAGTCCTAATGCAAACACTGGAGGAGGAAGAGGAGGAGGTGATCGTGCCATCACGTCCCGCAATAACATTTGGTGGGCAGCTGCAAAATTAGCTTAGAAAAGAAGCATGAATTCTTAATCCATGGCAGTAATATTTATATGCTTTTGTTTTTCTTGGTGTATTCCGGCTCCACAATAACTTCCTAAAGCCTTAAAAAGTTAGGATCAAGCATATCTTGTCATGATGAGGTGTGTTATTGTCTCAGACTGGGCAGGTCAGTGCAGGATAGTGTACTGGTATGGATGAATTTTGTCACAGTTTTTTATTTTCTAGACAAAAAGCACAGAAGGTCTCCCTGCAGAGGGCTTCTGTCTGACCACTAGTGATGGGCGGCTGCATGACAGCTAACCAGCGCCTTGTGCATGAATAAAACACCGGCCTACTAATATTTCTGGAGCTGACTAGCGAGGGAGAGACGGGTGTTTAATCATTTAGGTGACTAGTCACACGCATCCCCAATGTGAATATATAAAAAATATGCATACATTCTTGTTGTTTTTCATTCTGAAGTCTATTTGATTTAATTGAGAAGCAATGCAGCATTTCAGGACACGTGCTTGGAGATCCAGCTCCGAACATCCTGTTCATTTGAATAAAAAATTACATTGTCAGGGCAGAATCAGCTGGAGTCGGCGACTAAATACTTTCTCCTCCAGATACACTTCATGCTTGCTCACTGTGGATTGAGGGTGAGGGGAGGTTTTGAGCTGGCTTTAGCAAACTGTTTAACGCTTACTATTTTCTTCTTAAGTCGCCCCTTCGACCAAATAAAACAAGAACAGTGTGGGCATTCACACAGCAAGTTTAAATAGAGCGAGGTCTGCCGTCCCACTCCCTCTGCACCATTAGTCACAGGAGGAGCTCATCTCTGGAAGAGGTTGTTCTCCTCCTCCGATTCCTCCTTCCTCCTTAAACAGAAATTTCTCGAGCATTTCTACTTGTCATTGATTACTTTCACACATTTTGAAGATTTCACTCTGTACTCAGGCAGAGACATGAAAAATAAACTTTTCAAAGTCAACGCAGATTCATTAAAATACGTGTAATATGAAAATTCCTGAAATATCTTGCTAAGTGCCATAAAACTGACCAATTAACGCATTATATCTTCAGTTTACTTTGCTAAACCTATCCCTCTGTGTCTGTCTAGCCTGACTAATAATCGAAGATCACAAACATGTATGAGAGCTGCTGGTGTTTTCTTCTCTTGTGTTGTGACCAGGTGAGAGACGGCGCGATGTCAGACCTGCAGACTCAGTTAAGAGAAGTGCTGAGAGAGAACGAGCTGCTGCGCAGAGAAGTAAGGACGCCGATACATCTCTGGATCAATCCATCAATTTTTACTTTATATGAGTAAAATATCAACTCTGCTGTTTGGCTTCACTGTATAATGAGCCAGAAACTGAAAGCAGTAGAGAGAGTCAAGTTACTCTCTGAATTTAATTGTAGACTTTTTGCCAAATAATGAAAATGAAATTAAATGTTTGTTTCTAATAGCTGGAAGCCAAAGAGTCCAAACTGAGCTCCTCCATGAACTCCATCAAGACGTTCTGGAGTCCGGAGCTGAAGAAGGAGAGAGCGCTGAGGAAGGACGAAGCCACCAAGATGACGGTGTGGAAGGAGCAATACAGAGTGGTGCAGGACGAAACGCAGGTAAGGACGCCTCGCAAAGTGCATGTGCGTGTGTGTGTGTGTGTGTGTGTGTGTGTGTGTGTGTGTTTCTGTGACGCACCATCTCCCCGCAGTGAGCTCCTGTTATTTTTATCTGTGGACTGGCTGCCTTCGCTTGTTGCTCAGTCCAAGAACAAATTAAGCGATGGAGGGGAGTCAGTACGTCAGATGTAATATCCTGTTCATTTCACCAGCCCACCCAGGACCTGGATTTCCTCTAAACTTCAGAAAGCCAGGAGACCAAGTTAGAGGTTTCCCTTTAGCCCAAATTTATTTAGCATCACTGTTGGATTTGGGAGTTTTTCTTTCTTTTTTTCCTTTTTTGTATCCTTACCTACCTGCAGTTTAGGCGCTCAGTTCAGTTCAGACTTCTTGCATGTAAAAACTTTGTGAGTGGCACATGGCCCGTTCTGGTGGGTTTGTCTGGTCACTATAAGAAGGCCCTGCAGATAGGTGAGCAGATGAAACAGGCCGCCTGGTCGGGGACTCCCAGCTGTCTGTTGGTACCGAGGCCATCTGGAAGAGACAGAGACTCCGCTTGTCTGGCAGCAGCCTGAAATATTATACAAGAGATGACATGCACGCACGCTCGCAGCCGCTCGCCGCTTCCCGGCGCCTCATTTCGCACATTGTCATCATGAAACCAGCGCACAAAGTCCTCGGTGATTGCTCCTTTGGTTTTTTTTTTTTTTTTAATTGAGGAAAATCACATTTGCATTTTGGTCTCCTTCACCTGCTCGTGCGTGGGCTTGCATGGAGTTTTATTTAAGGCTTTGATGGCGTTCCCAAAACTCCAGCGTGCATCTCCACGCTGAATGTATATAAACTGGGGGTGCTGTCGCTGTGAGTTGGGAGCACATTCATTCAAGCGAGCGCTCAAGTGAGAGCAGATCAGACGAACGATGGAAAAGATCATTGCTTGATAAATCTATCATGTCGTGGGCCAGCTGCCAGCAAAAGAAAAATCCTCTCGTCCTTCACACTTGCATGCTGTGTGAGTGAGTGTGTGTGTGTGTGTGTGTGAGTGTGTGTGCGTGCGTGCGCCGTACCAGAGTCACTACACATGTCAGGACTTGCAGGAATATTTTCTGATCTCTAATGTCTCTCCTGAATGCTCTCTGTCATAGTTCCTTTCACTTTCAGTTGTTCCCTTCATTTCCTGCTTTCACTCTCTCACTCGGCTGATTTCTTGGCTTTTTTGCGTTTCTCCTTTTATTTCAAACTTTCTGAGTCATTCTCCGTTTTTTTTTTTTTTTTTCCCCGTTTCTGTCATCACATGCTAAGTCATCCCTCCCTCTCTCCTCCCTCCTCCGCCCCTCTGTCTTCACCATCTTCTGTGTGTTAGGAATTGAATTAAGTTACCTCCAAGTAATTTTTCTGGATATGTGAGTTCAGATACACACACGCACACACACACACCCACGCCGGCTCACGCCCCTTCTGAGGAATGCTCATTTCTCCTCCACCCTCTCTCTCTCTCTCTCTCCTCCCTCCTTTCCTTTCTTTCCTCCACACTTCCTCGCTGATTCACCTCCTCCTTCATGCTCGGCCCACTATCTTCACCTCTCTTCCGCCAGCTGCCGTCTTTATCTCTTCCTCATCTTTTTTTTTCTTCCTATTCTTTGTGTCTGTTAGTGTAGCTACAGCACCAGCCCAACAAAACTCTCCATTCTTCTCAGGTTTATAAATCTGAGATGAAATTAGTAAATAATTGATTGTATTGTTGAGCCTGATGTGTAACAGGACCATAAAAAGACCATTTTAATGAAAAATACATGAGGAGGAAGTTTGATCTTGAAATGTGGGTCAAAATTAAAGTAAAATGTTAGTATTGAAGTGAAAATGCAGTGCTGTCAAATGAGTTTAACTCAATTCTTGACATTTTATTAATTCAAAATTGATCAATTTGTACGGTTTCTCAATTATTATTAGACTAATACTGAGAACTAAATAATAATCAGACTGTTTTTACTATCCAAAAGCTGTGAAACCTACTAGCATTTGATGAACTACAACTTGTCAACCTTTTTTGAATTCAGTGATTTTTATTATTATTATTATTATTATTATTATTATTATTATTTTATTTTTTTTTACATAAAAATACTTTAATTACCACATAATTGTATTGTGTGGCCTGTTGGGTAAAGCACAATTAGCAGTAAACACAACATAAACACATTAACACAGTTTAGAAAACACAGTTAACATGGAACTGAAAAACCAAATAAAAAAAATTGTCTTAACCTTGAGGGTAGGAAACCTTTTGAAAAACGCCTGCCTTAAAAACTGCCAAGTCTATGACTAGCTTAGTTGAACCTTATGAACAGAAGTGCACAATTATACATTTATAAACCAAATTAAGTAAGAATTTGATCAAAAACAGCCATCTTAAAAACTGTATGGGTTTCCTGTTTTCATTTAAGTCTTGTTGCACCGCATGATGAAGGGGAATGAAGTAGAAGCAGCAGATAGTAAGACCAGAACATTTGTTGATGATTGCACATCCAGGCAAACATTAACTTGAATCAAATTACTGAAAAAGGTGAGAACTGGACTGAGAACAATGTGAGAGCCTCTTTGCATAAGTGGCATTATTATCTGATGTATTGTATCCAAAAGAAATCTTGAGTCTCCTTCTGGGCACAGTTAACATTATACTTTTAGTTTACTGTTTTTGTTTTTTTCTTGCTCAGTAATTAAAGATATATATTTGTTGCCATGTCTGTTCCGGTGTCAGTCTCCTCATTGCTCTGTTTTAGATGATCATTCCCTCCTATCTGTACGAGCTGTTACTGTGTTACGTTACCATCCCACACCTCACGCTCACTTCTTGCTTGCCTCTGTTTTGCTGTGTTCCCATTTCTCTCCCACTGTCAGCCTCCCTCCCCCCTCCCCCCTCTCTCCATCTGGGCCTGTGGAGCAGGTTCGCCACAGAACTCATCTAAACAGAACGGACGTGCCGTCGTCGGACAAACGCAAACGTCTTTATACTGCCGTCCGCTCTGCTCAGCGCTGTGTGTGTGTGTGTGTCATTTGTCCCTTTCAGTCCCCTGAAACCTGCTTTAGTCTCTCTTGTCATTTGCGGGAGTGCGTGTGTGTGAACGTGTTCACTGCATTCGTTCCACCTCTTTGATCACAGCAGGTACATACAATGTCTCACGCTGGAAAAAAAGGCGAATCCCTCACTGAAAAAAAAAAAAAAAGAAAAAATACAAAGGAATGTCCAGAATGCCAAAGGAAAGCTTCTAAAACTTTCTAAACTTCTTTGTATCAATTTCTGATGCAAAAAAAAATCAGCGTTAGTCTTTTTGCATCTTGTTTTGTTATCCTTCTGTTCTATAAATAAACAACAGGACTCTACCCACGGCATCAAGGGTTTAATGCAGCATTATGAAAAGATGCGGTGCGGTTAAAATATCGAGTGCACTCTAGTTAATACACTTAACTAAATTAAGTTTTTTTTTCCGCTCCTCGCTCTTTGTGCACGATTTGTCCCGGCGCTGAATCGCACAGGCCTGAACAGTAACGGCACTGTATGCTTCTTTCTGGGGTCGCTGGCTGCGATCTACCATCTCGTGACGTCAGACGCAGCAAGTCGCTGAATGTGTGTGACTGACACTGAGCGAGGGAGGGCGGGGGGGTGTCTGTGTGGAAGCTGTTGGATTGCTTGCGGTTGTTAACATATAGCAGGGTTTTTTTTTTTTCTGAGACAAGATAGGCGTGTGTGTTTGCGTACGCTCTGTTTCTTGTATGTATGCAGGCTGCCGTTGAGATTTTATAGCGTGATTGATGTGAGCGAGAGCAGCGAGTACCAGGGGGGAATCTGCCTCCTGGTTGGCAGGCTCACATATGTGTCCGGACAATGGGGCTTTTGTATACACAACTGTGCGTCTGTGGATGTCCAGATTTCACGCTGGTTACTGTGTATACAATAAACACACACATGCACAGAAACATAGAGGGACTGTTCTGTTTGAATGCAACAACTTTGTATTTTTTTATATGGGAATTGAACGTTCTTGGTTATTATGCAACACAAAGTGTTTTTCTTCGTCCATTTGTGTGTGTTTGTTGGGAAATAGGAGGTTTGTTAGAGAAGTTGCAGCTGCCAGCGGCTGTTGTGCTTTTACTGCTGCACTGTTTTCAGTCCCTTCAATTATTAAGCGTCATCGTGAAGGTGCTCACGCAAAGGTGTGTGTGTGAGAAAACACTTTTCTTCATCATATTACATGAATCCGAGCGGATCGGGTTGTTTGTTCTTCCTTTGAGCTCCAGTGCTTGTTTTCAGGGTTTTTCTTTTCAGCCCCCGCAGCTCCGTTCGATTCCTTTTTTGTGCCTCAATCTTGCAGAATACTGATACTGGCCATTTACGTTGCACCTTCTACCTGAAACGAGCTGGATATTTAGGTCGTGAAAGCCTACCTTCGTCTAATTGCTTGCCTGTCACACACACACACGCACAGCTGAGCCATGCCGCATCGAGTGCTTGTAATTGGTTGAATGACACTGGTATCGCAGTCCTCCAGCTTCATAATGAATATATTCTGTCCTCAAGCAGGTGTTTCATAGAAGCTTAAGCCCGAATTCCCTCCTTCTCTTGTTTTTCAGTATAGATAAAGTTTTGTTTCTGTTAAAATGAAAGCACCAGAGTGTGAGTGAGTGTGTGAACGAGCGGGTTTAATCCTGAACTCAGCCCCTGTTACACCTGGGTGACACTTCACTGCCTTCGGATCGAGGATCTGATGAGATAGAGAGATTGTCTTTACGCTCCTCTTTTCTCTCATAATCCTTCCTTTTCTCTTTAGCTCAGAGGGGAAATCTCGGGGAATGAGAAAGAGGCGGGGACTGGCGCTCCGGTGGATTTTCCACCGTGTGAACATGACAGTAAATCAGGCCTTCAGGTTAATGTATAAATGGATGGTGCCACCAGAGCATGGCTCTGCTCCCTGTCGTCGGTGGGAATGTTCATCTTAGTTTCGATAATCACATCGGAAGACAGTTTTCCACTTGTTTTTAATGAACACACCAAATAGAAACGGAGGCCTATTTCTAAATTAAAGATAAAAGATGAGGCTGACAGATACGGTGAAGCAGCCTGTGTGCTGACAGGGGAAAGACTTGTGATCATTACTCAGCACTTAATGTTATTACACCTAGATTTAAGTGGAGCGTCTTCCTCTTCCAATTTCATTACTTAAGAGTTGGCAGGGAAGTTGTCCTCGTGGGCTTGAATTAGTTCAAAACCAACAGAATTTGACGCTGCCAATTGTTTCCTGTGTTAGATTTCCATTTACTGTACAGAAAAGCAGGCGTTTCTGTGCCAGCTGGCCACGGAAACGCTTCGCCCGGCAATCTGAGTGCCGTCACAGACCTGTGAAAAAGCCAGAGAGCGGGTTGACGTGGACGGAAGGATGGGGAAGATGGATTGAGATGTAAGGATGCATAAGATGTACAGAGGAAGAAGGAGGGAATCGGGGGAGTGGAAGAATAGATCAAACCGTGGAGTCGGGGATGAGAGCCAGGAGCAGGGAGCAAAAGAGGAGAGATGAATAGGTGGCATAGATCGGGGCGAGGAAAGCAGATGAAATGTGGTGAAATTGAGCGGCTGATGGATGGAGATGTGACAGCAGGGAGACGGGTGAAGGGGAGAGAGGGTGAAAAGATTGACGTAATAGGCCGAGGTTGGTAGAGGGTGAGAGGTTGTCAAGAGCAAGCGGAGGATAAATGAAGGGGATTGTGAATGAATAAGGAATGAGATGTTCTGATCGGAGTAATATTGTTTTATGCACTGTGTATTGTATTTATTGTCATCTTCAGCCATTTGGTGTCATTTCATTTTGTTCTTCAGATCAGAGACATTGGAGATATTCGTCACATCTAATTTGAATTTCCATGAATTGGACCGTAGCTCCTGATGGCTGCTGGTTGATCTTGAACCCGAGTTGTAACTCTCTCGGACGGGTGTTGCAGATGAAGTGGAGGAAGAGGCAGAGAGGGATTTGTGGAATGAGAGAGTCGGAGAGAAAAAGCTGACTGTGCAGATACACAGAGCGAGACACGCAAAGGGATTCTGCACAGATTTTGCACATTCCTCAAGAATCCGGCCTCTTATATGGAGCCCCTCAGCTCAGCAGTGATGCTCCCCACTGTGTTCAGTGATACAATTAAATGGGCTCGACCGTTTGGTCATAACCAATAAAAAGATGAGTTTTGAAAAGAAAAAAATGGAACAAGCCAAGAACTGAACCATTTTATGAAGTGCTTTCTTTGTGAGTCTCTTCTGAGAATCATCCCTAAAATTATTTCCATCTATATAGAAGAACTTGAAGTCAGCCTTGCTAACACCGTGTCGTTACTAACCTCGAAGAAGACGACCTGTAAACGCTGGCTGTTGCACAGTCAACTGTGAAGAGGCTGACGCTCCGCTCGCAGACGCGTGACTGTGTTTGTCTTTGTTAACATTACAATCGGTCGGTCCCGGAGGGGACGACCAGCAGCCTCAGCAAAGTCTGAAAGGCTTTTTTTTTTCAAGATGCAGCGACGATGTGTGGCTTCCTGCCGCATCTCTTCTGCCACCTGCAGTTACAGCTTATTTCTTGTTGACAGATGAATCTTCAGTCGAATGTGTGTAATCATATCATCATATTCCACTTCTTTATAGCGGCGCCGTTGGAAACGTCCCAAACAGATCGGGGATCGTGTCTTTTTTCATTCGGGTTCTTCCAAAGTTGGTTAATTGTGGCTACGTTTGGGTTCCTGTTTAACATTTTTAGGTTGGAATTAAAACATACATTAAGGTTGTGGTTGGGGTTCAGTAAGTTGTTGTAGTCTGCAGGAAATGAGTACAAGTCAATGCAAAGTCCCTTGAAGGCATGGAAACATAACACGTGTGCGTGTGTTTGTGCGTGTGTGTGTGTGTGTTCGTGCGCGTGCGTGTGTGTGTTTCTCACACGTGAATGCTCATCAGTAACAGATGGTTCTCAGACCTGTGTGTTGACTCAGGCAGGATGGAGGGATAGGTGAGAGAGCTGGATGCAGAGAAGGAGGGAATAAGATAAATACAGGCAGGGGTGGCGTGAGAGGGAAAACAGATGGACAGAGGAGAGAAAGTAGCAAGTAATGGGCTCGAAAGAGCAAGAGAGATACAGTACAGAGAGGAGAGGAGGCCAGGGGAGTGAAAAAGGAGGAGACTTCAACACTCAGTCATCTTATAAAACTTTAACTCTGGTGCACAGGGACAGCAGAGTAGCATTCGCTCCCCCTGCTTCTCCTCTTTTTTTAAACCGAGACACAATGTTCATTTCACAGTGGAAACAACAAAGACAAGAACGGTCTGAAACTGAAAGGCAACACAGGGTCACTTTTCTCTCCTTTCATGCAAGGCTGTGATTTTGTGAATTTTCCTTCTCGCTCATTCCACTTTCTCTATGTGTGTGTGTGTGAGTGTGAGTGTGTGTGTGTGTCTGCGGTAGCCATGTCTTTCCTTATAAGGGCTGACTTTAGGGAGTGTTGTTGGGGAATGAGCAGAATTACAGCACAGTCACTCCCCCTTTTCTTCTACTTTTCCTTTTTTTTTCCCGGCCTCCCACTGCAATTGAAATCTGTGTTTATTCATTTCCATCTTATTTCATGCTTATCTCTTCTCTTCTCTTCTCTTCTCTTTTTTTTTCTCTGCCCACATTTATTTTCGTCCCCATCTTCTGTTTTCATGTACATGCATGTCATCTTTTTTTTGTTTTTTTTTTTTTTCCTTCCCTGCGCCTCTGGAAAACATGTAATTTCCCTTCTGCAACTTGAACCCGTCGCTGGCTCTCATTTTCATGATTTTCCTCCTCTTCGTCGCGTCCTTCATCCTCCACCTTCATCCTCTGAGAAAAGAGGAGTGCTAATCTGCCTGTTGTCTAATGCCTGAGTGGGCGATGCTTTCAAACTGCTCGCGGTCATCACACACACTCAGGCGCACGCACACACACACAGCATGACCGCTGCCTCCAACACGATGCCGGCGTGCGTGCGCGAGCGTGCGTGTTTGTGTGTCCGTCCAAATGCGTGTTTCCGCCACAGCATGTGACTGTTTTTGCGAAGGGGGGGGGGAGAAGCATGACTCACCCGGCGAGAGCGGAGCAAGCGAGGGATGAGACGGAGGAGTAATAACGGAGAGATGGTTAATATTGAACGACAGATGAGCGGTGGCCGGAGGGAGGGAGGGAGGGAGGCATGACGAGCGGATGGAAAAAATTGTCACTGTATTCAAATGGATTTCCTTTTCTCCGCCGTTTCCTCCGACTATGAATAGAAATTGCTTTACATTAAAGGACATCATTACTTCTGTACTGCAGTTTCATGCTCTTCTGTCCCCCAAAGCCAGCAAACACAAATATATTCCTGCATTAAAGTATAAAGTAGCACACAGAGTTTTTGTCACTGAATTACTGTTACAAAAAATATTTCTTTGATGATATTTCGTCGAATTTGAGGTCATTTTACTGTATTTTTCTTGTACAGTATCTGTCTCCCACCCAGACATCTGAAGGACAGATTATTCATCTTGATTTGTCGTCCTATTTATTCGTCACATCTTCACACCATTTGCTTCTCTTTTTGCCGTTATGTAATTTGAAAGTGCCAATAAACAAAACCGAAGTGAAAAAGCGGCGAGAAGCTGTGGGAAAAAAAGAAAAAGAAATCAAAGTGAAAGTAATTATTAGTTCATTTTTCATACTTGTTTTATAGACAGTAGTCATAAGGGGAGTGGGAGTTTTTTTTTTTTTTTTCCAGCCAGACAACACAGGGTGAAAGGTGGATATGATACCAGCACATCACAATACAAAGACACACACACACAATTTCAGCTTCTGAAAGACTGCAGGATGTCTTTTACACAAGGCTGAAAATCATTCTCTTAGCTGCTTTCCTTGTTTTTAGTGCTTTTTTATTTTCTGCTGCACTTTATCTTTAAGTTTTTTACTGTATTGTATTTACTGTTTGCTCCTTTTCTTATGCTGATTTGAACGATTTCTATGCAGTTGTGTTTCTGTCTCGTTTCAATAGTATTTCAGTTTTTAAGTTATGAATAATATTGCTTACTGGATTCAGTCTAACACAAACTAATTATCATAATCCTAACGATAATCATTAACAGTAGTAACAAGATAAAGAAAGGCAAGTAGCAAAATATGGAATATGTAGAGAACGTTATTATGATTATTAGTGTAGAACTCCTTCCATTATTGTTTACATGACCATAAAGATCCAAAAACTACGGGTAATGATATAATTCTAACTAACCGATCTGACAACACATTTATTGTTCTCTATTTTCACACACTCCTGCTGCATTTCTTTACATGTTTGCTTGAACATGGCCCTGCATGACTTGCTTGTATGTCGGAGTGGTGACCGACCCCCCCCTTTCAGTCCCCCGAGGAATCAGGAAGTGTCCGACAGGGGTCAAAGGTGACAGTGTCAGAGACAACTCAGCAGAAACTGAGAAGAAAAGCAAAACTTGTTTTCCAACCCGAGCTGGGTCTCTCCTTGATTTCTGCCGAACACAATTAGCAGTTTTCCCTTTTTCCCTCCTCGCTCCGTCCTCCTTATCTCCCTCTCTGTTTGTGTTATTTTCTTCTGGCTTCCTATGATACTTTCCCCCCTGCTCCCTCTCTCGTGGTCTGGCATTTCTCAGCTCTACATTCCGCTTCTGTGTGTGTGTGTGTGTTTGTCAGTGTGTGTGTGCGTGCGCTCTGGATATGAAATCTTTGTATGTACGTAACCTTTCTCGTCATGCGTATGCGTGACTGTTCATACTGTATTTGCTCGCCTCGGTGCTGCAGCACTCTGATTTACATTTGTTTGAGGGAAGCTATTGAGCGTATGTGTGTATGTGTGTGTGTGTGTGTGTGTGTGTGCCCGCCTGCTGTAATGAGATGAGTCGTGTGTGTTGGTGTGTTTCTCGCTCTGTCTGTCCTCTTGGCTCACCATACCGCCTTCGATGATTCACAAGTCTTTCTCAATTATTTCGTAACGGGCTGAATCTAACGATTCATTTCTGCTCTCACTTCATTCCTTATCCCTTATTGATGAATTTGCTCAAGCTAAAAGCCAAAGTATACTTATTAAATCAGCAAAATTCAAACATTTTCTGAGTAAATTTCACTGTGATTAAGCTTGTGAAAGTATAAAATTAGTCGTGTGTCTGGGTTAGGTGCGTCGCTGCAGCACTTTGTCCTGTTAACTGGGCTCCTGATAGCAACCAGAGAGCAGACATACCTCCATGAGGCTCTGCTGCCACAGCTACGATGCATATGTCGCCCTCCTGCTGCTACCTAAACCCCCGGGTCCCTGACATTCAGGATGCAGCAGGAAAGGTCCTCATTTGAGCAGTGTTGCCACTCCCAGATCAGCAGGGAGGAATCCAGTGGAGTGAAGCTGGACCTTATGGACATTATGGACATTGTTATTGGGGTTGCATGAGTGGGTCGATGTGTTTGCACGTCTGAGGGAAGAGTCATGTTGGACGTGGAAAGCAGGAGGATTAAGGTAGAAAAGTAATAAAAAAGTGAAGAAAATGTGCTTCTTTTTGTCTTCGGGGAGAGGCGAGAAATGTCAGCGCCAGCCAACAGCTTGTGTGTGAGCGTGTAAGCGGCGCTTGTTGCATGAGTCAGCAGTCCGGCACACACACATAGTAACGGCCGAGAATGATTAAGACATTACGAAAACATTAGTCTTTAATGAAATTATGGAAATGAGGAGACGGCAGGACAAAGCAGAAGCGACGTTGCCGCTTTGACACGAAGCAAAGACTGCAGCGCTCAGTCTGAAGTATTATCTCATTACCTTTCATCCAGTCTGTCCTCAATGTTTCTGTTTATACGAGTCCACTTTGTATTTGCGATCACTATCTGCTGCTTTTTCCTCCCCTCCTATCACAGAATTGTTTGCCCTCCTTCCTTTCTTCTTTAATCTCGTTCCACTCCTCGTCAGCGTTGATTAACGATAGCTCCGGGCCAGCGATAGCATCTCCCGTCTTTTTTAACCTCCCAACTTGTTTTCTTCTTCTTTTTTGCGCGTGCTCTCCTTCATGTGGTCGCCTCGCAGCGCTCTGCTACCTGTATTGTTCCCGTCTCTGGAAAATACTCCCGTGACTCCTGTGGCGATGACCTGGCTCTGGTTCAGGTTGTGTGTGACGCATTTTAAAACGCCGGGGGACATTGTTGTGACATTGCATGCACACACACTCACACACACACACACACACACACACACACTCAGGCACACTTACAATAGACTGTGCTTTCATCTGACTCGGGTCAAGTCATGTCTTCTTCTGCTATATTGGTTCAGATACTTTCCTGTGAGCACGGTGTTCAGACACTCAGACCTCACTTGATCATATTCTGGACTGCGTTGTGGTGCCAGCGCTGATCTGACACGGCAAGTATTAAGAGTAAAAGGGATTTTTTTCGAATAGATCACAGAATATGAGTATTTCACGAAATACACAGCTCAGACACCTTCAAAACCTCAGTTTTGTTGTTTTATATTGATGAAGAGTCCATAGAGCTTCAGCTGCCCCCACACTTCTGTTCAACTCAGCCTTGGCTCACTCAGTTAAAACACAGGGAAGTGCTTAGTCAAGCACTATTTTGTAACCGTTCTTATTGTGGGGTGGCAGCTTTTGAAACGTTTACATTTCAGCGTGAACAATATCCTTTATAGCACCTCTTCCAAATTTTTTTGAAGAAAATAGTCCGTTTGAACCTGAGATAGTCGAATAGAATATTAAACAGAATATAAAAGTTGACAGAATCCTGCAGTTGTGAAACCAGATAATTGTCTTTCAGCCGAACGTCTCTTTGTTTCTCCCGCCAGCACCTGCAGTGCACCATCCAGGCTTTGCAGGATGAGCTCCGGATCCAGCGCGATCTCAACCAGCTCTTCCAGTCCGACTACTCCGAGTCCGGCCACCTCGGCGGCCAGCCCATCCCCCCTCAGGAAATGACGGAGGAGAACTTCCTGCGCCTCCACGGCGAGTACGAGCGGCAGGTCAAGGAGCTCTTCCTCCTGAGGAAGACCGTGGAGGAGATGGAGATGAGGATAGACACTCAGAAACACACACTGACTGCCAGGTGAGGCGCTGTGAAGCTGACACGAACCGACTGACCCGCCAAGTGCTCACATCACCTCATCACCGCTTCCCTGTCACCCAACAGAGACGAGTCAATAAAGAAGCTTCTGGAAATGCTGCAGAGTAAAGGCCTGTCGTCACGAGCGACCGAGGAAGACCACGAGAGGACGAGGCGGCTGGCCGACGCGGAGATGACCATCCACCAGCTGGAAGGCCTGCTGGAGCAGAAAGACAAGGAGATGCTCCAGCTCAGAGAGGTGTGTGTGTGCCGGGCCGTGAGGCCAGATGTTCTATCAGCAGCGCCTCCCTCGGCTCAAGTCCAGTTTAATAAAACACAGAAAATCGTCCACACGCACAAAATCCCAAATGCAGATTTCTTTTTTTTTTTTTTACACCCACTCCTCCTTTCTAGTTCCCTTTTTTTGTACTTTTTCCCTCCACTGTCCAACCACCAGTGTTGTTGCTTTATTTAATAGCTCCACCTAGTGGTGAGATGTTGTTAATGAAGATTTTATTTTATTTTTTTGCTCAGAGGAAAGACCACTTGAGCGCTTTATTGAGTGCAATACTCTCAGAGGTAGTTTTTTTTCCCCCCTACAAATATTCCATGACATATAAACATTTAGAACTTATATATTCTTCATGTTTGACATTCCTAGCAAGAACGGCTGGAAAGCTCTCAACAAATGATTACAGCTGGATGGAGTTCATGTTTCTCCGTGTTGCATCAGCTGGCTGGACAGTTTTGTTTTCCACTGAACAGAAAAACACCTCAGGAGAACTGGATTGCGATATTTGAAAGATAATTTCGGTTGGAGCACCGAGTGAAAAATCGCAGCACTTAATAATGTAGGAGCTTCTGTTGTCTGGAAAGCTTCCTGCTGCGCAGCTGACACTGCTTGTGGTACATTGTTAATTTCACTAATTGCGCTTCCTACAGCAACGTTTTTAATTTTTCATCAGCGTCCCCAGTGGAAACAGAGCCAGCGTGCAGCTTTGCAGCTTCTAAAAGTGAAATGTCAGTGGAGGAGGCCATTAAGGAATTAAATCTGTTCAACTGGATTGCTTATAATTATATATCATAATTCAATCATAGCAAATTTAGGCAAGATAATATTAGATCATGTTAATTCTTCTTCATTTATGTATTGAAAACATTGTATTTTACTGCCAAAAATACACAATTCAATGCAGTTGAACTGTAATGTTAGTTACAGTGAGCTTTTTGCTAGAAAAAAATCCAAATATAATAAAAAACACAATAAAATAAGAAAAATAAACATTAAACATAGATTACGTGACTGTCTCCTCAATCGTGCACTACAAACAGCAGATGCAATGCTTTAGATGACTCACAGAGAAGAACGACCTCAATTTAAGTCTTAAATTTAAATGAAATGAAATGAAATGAAATTTAATTCTAAAAGTTGTGGAATTAGTTAATGAAATTTTATTAACTTAATTTTTTTCCATTCCTAAATACTTGATTCATTCTAATGGTGGAAAAAAAAAAAAAACCCTTCTACAATAACAAACCACTCAAGATCAGAGTTATGCAAGATAAAAAAAAAAAAACACATTATGCAATATAAACTTCAGATTTTTTTCTGAATAGTGTTTTTAACCACAAATATAATTCTGGGTCAAAATCACTAACAAACTGCATCAAAAGGATGTTTATCAACCACCAGGTGAACAAGTGCAGCTCGCTTCAGAGTAAGAGAGGCTGCAGGCAGGCGAGGAATGGGGAAATGCAGTGACTCTTAAAACGTTATGCGACGCATAAAGCCATATCTATACAAATTGTATTGCATTTTCAGTGGGACTGCTTAGTGTTGTTTGGTGAAACAGAGAGACAGCAGCTCTGCAACACTTTTCACATGACCACAGCGACTGAAACATTATTACTGGAACTGTACTGTAACCAGCGAACAGCAGCTCACTGCTCAAAAAGTTCAGTTTGTTTATCATTTCGATCAATCAATATCGCTACTGAACAAGATATATTTTCCGAGGAAAACCTAAGTGTGTGTGTGTGTGTGTGTGTGTGTGTTCCTGGCCATTCAGAACATCCCTGGTAGCGCCTGCAGCGATGGCACCCCACCAGTCCTTTCACATATGAGTTTTTTATCCTTGCAGTCTCATGCATTAGCTGTCTTTGTTGGCCCTCGTAAAGTGTGTTTCCTCCAAAGAGAAGCAGCGATGCATACACTGCAGTGTCCTCCTCTTGGCTTTCAGATCCTTCTCTCTTTGTGCCTACCCCCCCTCGTCTCTCACTCCGTTTTTAGTTCTCATTTCATTTGGCGAGTGACTTTTGATGTTGTAACAACCACCAGACAGGTTGGATGAAGACATTTAACACTTGGAATTCGAAGATCTTATTGAGATTTTTTTTTTTTTTTTTTTTTGTATTTGTTGTTATTTTCTGACAGGCTGCTGGAAGAGACTGAATGCTGTAATTTGATTTTTCAGCTCCCGAAGTTTCAAGAGGGGATTTATGTTTGATTTTTATGGTTTAATTTGGAATTCCAGCCTGTTTCATAGACACTACAGCTCCGGATCTAATCCATTAACTTTGAATAACTTCAAGCCGTCAGATTGGATTATTTCTGAACATTTGAGACATAAAGTGTGGCAGTGGACAGTTAGCGTCGCTCGTCAGTGTTTGAACTATGTGGGACGGCCGGGTCGACCCCAGGAGGCTGAAAGCCAGCTCCTCTGCTCGGGGGAAACATCTCTTTCCCGCCTCTCCTCCGTCCATCCCCATCTCTCCCTCTTTTCCCGTGTCTCCTTCCATCCCCATCCCACCTCCCTTCCATGTCTCCCCCCCTTTCCATCCCTCCTCTCCTTTCTCTCCATCACGCCATCCACCACTGCGCTCCTCTCCCTCCTTCCCTGCTCCTTCCTCTCCTTCCCATCGCCACCACATGCACCCAGTTTTCCCTCCGTCCTCCTGCTCTCCCCACTTTCCCTCTTTCGTTGTCGCCTCATCGCCTCATCCCTCCTTCCATCCCTCGCCGTCCTTCCCTGCTCCCGCCTCGCGGCCTACGCCAACCATCCAGCCCACCCGCCACCCCTTCCCACCGCTTGTCCTGGCCTCCCCTCCCGGCCCGCGGCCTCCCCCCATTCCTCCTCCGCCCGCCTCCCTCCATCCTTCGCTGCATCCCTCCGTGTCTCTGCCGTCGGCTGACCACCGCGGTGTGTGTGTCTCTCAGGAGCTGCACAGGAGATACGAAGCAGCTCCGGAATCAACCAAAACCAAGGCCCTGCAGACCGTCATCGAAATGAAGGTAAACACACCGTACATGTGTGTTTGTTTTGCCCAGAATGTTGTGTGGCTCAAAATGTGTTCACATAACTGCTTAATAGTGCAAAAACATTTCTTTTTGGAAACAAAAATTGAGTCCCACTAAGTGAAAACGTCACATTGATGAGATTAAAGGCCGAGGAGAAGAGGATGTAACAGAAGTTTCTCTGTCCTCAAATACACTTAGCGTTTGTTTGTTGTGCAACCAAATGAGAAAATTTAATATGAACCATAAATAGATCGTATTGCAGGACTCTGAACTAGGATAATTGTTGAGCAAGTCATTAAGGTTATTAGGTCCACATGACATTCATAACAATCTAGCAATGATGCTGAAATGCATGAAAAGTCGTGCATTTTTAAATCGCATACACGTATTTATTCAGTTATAAACTATGTTTCTAATCTATTGCAACTAAAACAACTCATGTAAAAACACACCTGGATATTTAGTGTGTATTTCTTGCCTCCGTTCTGGCTTGATATTAGAAGACAGCTGAGTAAAGGGTCGTCAGTCGTGTTTATAACCATGACTCCTCCCACTCTGCTCGCTGCCTGTTTACCCCGTCGCCCTCAGGCAGGAAGCTGTGCTGCATCCGACTGACGACCACAACATGTATCAGTGCTCCACATTTATAAATCCGAGCCCTCTGACAGTTTGGAAAATTTTAAGTTCTCTGTTGAATAAATGCATGAATCCTAAAAATATAAAAATTGTGTTTTATTGTATACGTCGGCAACAATGCCTACAGTTCAGTTGGACCTATTAGAGGAATCAGAGTTGCTCTCTTCTAAAAGCATTTGCCTCTTCCGTCCTCGTCAGGATGCAAAGATCAGCTCGATGGAGCGCGGCATGCGGGAGCTGGAGGAGGAGGTGATCATGCTGAAGTCCAACGGAGCGCTGAGCAGCGAGGAGCGGGAGGAGGAGATCAAACAGATGGAGGTCTACAGATCCCACACCAAGTTCATGAAGAACAAGGTGGAGGAAACTCACACACACACACACACACACACACACACACACACACACACACACACACACACACACACACACACACACACAAACACACACTTTTTCTTAGTTTTAAAGTCATTATTTAAAAGTAAATGGTATACAGTTATATGCTTAGTTTTTGTTTGTGCTAGATGATTTCTCATTTTGGCCAACAGTTTATGTTAATTGAAAAATAACAAGACCACCAGAAAATGTCTCCATGCCCTGTTAGCTGGCTTCCCCCCCCAAAAAAAAAACACACACGGGTACAGTTTAAAAGAGCAGAGAAGAAGAGGGGGACTCTTATGAGCAGCCAGAAAAACCTCCTGTATGATGAAAACAGCGCAGCACTCAGAAAGGCCCGACCACAAGATGCAAACACCTGGTGAGCCTCAGAAACAGAAAGACCTGGCTGCCGTTGGCCAGAGCTTACGAAAACAAACCAATAAAGTTCTGGCATAAAGATCTATGAGCTGATGAAACAAAAATTAGCTTCAACTGGAGGGGAAAAAACATGGGAGTTCATGACCCGAGGCGCCGCTCCTCATCTTTCAGACCCGGCAGTGGTTTTGTTATGATGTGGGTACGGAGCACTGAAATCCAAAGCAAAGCGGCCAAAGCAACCACAGGTAGAATATCCCCGGCCGGTGGAGTCAGGCGCCTCCGCTGAATCGATTGAGCATGCACTGCGAGGCTGATGAATGGACCCAACGCGCCAAAACACGCAAGAGCTGAAGGTGGCAACAGCGGAGGCATCTGAGATCATCCCAAAAGAAATATGAAGTGTTTGATCGTACGCTGAGTCAAAGACCAGAGGGCCTCTCTGACTTTAAAGGGTTTTCCCAGAAATGTATTCAACATAATGATTCTGTCTGATGAGGCCGCATGGCGGTGCAGGGAGAACATTGAAGGTTTGAGTTCAGCTTGTTTCTGTGTGGAGTTTACATGTTCCACCTTTGCGGTCATGAGAGTTGGATGACTTGATATAGAAGATGGAAAGATCCTGTTTGATCTTCCCTGTTTCTGCTAAATTCATTTCAAATCCTGATTTGTTGACAGTGTCTGAAGAGCCACAGATTTCTTTTGAAACTAAAGCTGTTAAGATGGTTTGGACATATGCTGAAAACGAACAGAAGATAAATTGAATGGAGGAAGAAGAACAAAAACTTAAATTTACGAATGCTGATTCATAGCTCCTTATTAATGACAGTATTTTCCACATTTACAGTGAAGCAGACAAAGACATGTTCCTTTTTCTCCACACCATCCAGATTGCGTCCGCTTGTCCCACCGATTTCTCCTTTTTGATTTGAAAGATTGCTCGCTTTCTCTCGCTCGGCAAAGAAAATGCTTTGGCGTGTGTGTTGATTTACCTTGATGGAAACAGCCTCGCCGTCAGGGACAAACAGCGACTGTGGGAGTCGCGCTCATTAAAACAGCCAACTCGGTACTTCTGCCACACGGGGGAGGCGATGCAGTGTGAGGATTCACTCCAACTCCCGCTTGTTCGAGTTGAAATGCATTTTGTTTCACATCTGGAGAGAAACAGTGTACATGTTGTTTTATGGGCTTATTTCGTCCTTTGATTCCACTTTTTTAGAGAGACACACTAAAAGAACGTGCACGATAATCAGCACATAGTCGTCTGTCATTAGTTAGATAATAGAAATATGATCTCAGATCATTCATCACTCCCTCTGGAAAACATGTAGAGGCCTTGTATGTGTTATTTTCACATTCAGGGTGTCGGGATGTTTTTGCGGCCATGGTGTGAATTACAGTCACACTGATTAGCACCTCTCTGACAGATCCGTGCATCTTCTTAATCAAACTCTGACGACAGGCCTGGAAACTCAGTTCTTCACAGGGCGAACTCTGAAAACTTGAACCAGGGATATTTTCACTATAAGTCAAGAACATGAAACAGTTAGTCACACCGTCTTTGATTATTCTTTTATTTTTGTCTGGCTTACAAAGTACAAAAAAGAAAAACATTTTTAATCTATTGGTCTGTGCCAGGTATTACATTTTCACATCAGATTAGCTCCTTGATTCTTCCTGACAAAGAGTCTCAAATGTTTAATTAATCGTCCCGAACTCACAAATTCTATCTTTTTCTGTCAATCTATCTATTGATACCCAACAATTACAACCATCTGACTGACATCTGCACCTTCAGCAGGTTGAGTCTGTGAGGAAAAGTCATAACACACAACAGACCTCAAAAATGTACATCAGCTGCTCTTATTTCAGTGGTTTTTGGAGGAAATTACAGTATCAAGGAGACATTAGTTTGCAGACAGATATTCTCCTGGGGTCTTGTAGAGATGCACAGAGCAGGAGATTCATAGAAGTAAAGATCTGATGTGTCGGGGAAAGGAAAATAACACAAATCATGTTCATTCTGTGGTCTTTAGCCCAAAGATTATAATTGTAGGTTTTATATTTTCATTCAAATGCTTGTTTTGTTCCTTCAGCAACAGATATGTGTCTATATTTCTTTTGGAGACATACTGATGTGATTGTTGACGTTGCTGTGCATCATGAAACACTGGTCGACCTGTGTGGCCCCCTCCTCGCGTCTCCACCCCGACCCCCTGCCGGGCGGAGCGAGGCGGAGACGCGAGGAAGCAAAAACACAAGCGGGGGAAACGAGAAGCCATGCGAGCCTCGCAGGAAGGCCCCCCCCCCCCCCTGCCCGCCTCCAGTGACGCCCTCCTTTCCTGCCAGGTTGAGCAGCTGAAGGAAGAGCTCAGTCACAGCCAGTCAGAGAAGGAGGAGCTCAGGCAGCGAGCCAGTGAGCTTCAGCGGGAGGTGTCTGCAGTAAGAGACGCAGCTCGGTGTCTGTTTGCTCTTTCTTTCCTCCTCTCCTCTCGCTTGAGTAGATTCCCAGCAGTGCGGAAGGTGCTCAGACAGCAACTGTGACACTCGAATGTCTGCAAGATCGCAGTTCCATCACGGTTCGCATAAACTAGATTCTAAAATGACCAATAATCAATAGCATGAGATATCTGGATTTGATCGATAAAAAAGCTCGGCAAACACATGTTTTTGCAGTTAGATCTGCCCAGATTGTTTAAACTGTGCACACAGATTGTGCACATATGAACAGATCGGAAAGTTGATCCCGTTCTGTGTGAGAGATCAGCGGCTTTTGACTGTCTACGGTTGTTTTCTTGCTGTCGAAATGATATTTTACAGAGTTGAAGCAGGGCCTCCAGCTGTGTAGTGTGCAGTGCATATCTAACATGATTCCTCTCTCCTTCTTCTTCTTGCATGAGGTTTCTTTCAGCGAGTTTCTGTAGAGCACTTTGGATTGGTTTGTTTTTACGTGACAGATTTTCCTGCAGGGAAGGGCTCCATTCTTTATTTCCCTCACATCTAAATGTCTACAACAATTAATAATAGTTTAAATCTGGTACGTCACTCAGAAAGATTTTACCGTTTTTTTTTTTGTATTTTCTTATCTAAGTTTATGTGAGATTCTTCTTGAATCAATTTTAAACTTGTTTTTATTGTAAGAATGGACCCTGACCTGCGAGATCTGAGAAGTTCTCAATATGAGAATGTAACGCTGCACGATTTCCACACGTGTCTAACCGCTGTTTGATTTCCAGGAGAGAAACTCTGGACCAATGCTGTTTTTGCCTTTTATTTACTGCTTTTCAAGCAACACTTTGCAGAAGGTCACTGCAGACCTGTGTGATTCAACAGATGGTCATAAAACAGTGAAGTAAATGTAAAATTGTGGTAGTCCAGACATTTCTTTAGGTTTAACTATTCTTAGATTTTCAAATTAGATTTTTTTGAGGTTTATTCCATGAAAATGCTTCACGATTTTTCAAACATTAATCACCTCTTGAGAGCGACCACTTGATGTGTCGGTAGTGTTTTAAACTGTCATTACACATGGATGGCGGAGAATACAGTGCTGTACTTAAACACTATTGAGCCGGATCGCTTTCTCCTGCGAACGTTGGAAATCTTCTTTAAGCCTGTCGTATAGAGCTTCGCCAGCCCCGGGCTCCACTTGCTATAAGTGCTAAATTAATTTTTATAGATTCCCATTTCACTGTTGGTCCTCTGCAGTGGAGTTATGAGCGGTGGCTGAAGACTTAACATAACGCAGAGGACCGATTGCTCTCTTTGCAAAGCTTCCAGTGGAGTTTTATACAGATAACATGTTAGCATCTCTACGACACTCTGACCGTCTTCTTTTCTGTCTCTCTGTTCATGTCGTGTATGTGTATGTGTGTGTGTGTGTGTGTGTGTGTGTGTGTGTGTGTGTGTGTTCAGATGGAACAGGCGAAGCAGGACCTGAGTCGTAAGGACAGCGAGCTGCTGGCTCTCAGGACCAAACTGGACACTCTCAACAATCAGTTTTCTGACAGCAAGCAACACGTGGACGTGCTGAAGGAGTCACTGACTGCCAAGGAGCAGAGAGCCGCCATCCTTCAGACCGAGGTAGAATCCTCTGGTGCCATATTGCTCTGATAGATACTGATTGAAGATATTACTCTATATTTGCATATATGCACTTCTCACTGACTTCTATGAGTGTGTGTGTGTGTGTCTGTGCTCAGGTGGATGCTTTGCGTCTCCGTCTGGAAGAGAAGGAGTCTCTCCTCTCCAAAAAGAGCCAGCAGATATCCGAGCTGACGGACGAGAAGAGCACGGTGCAGGGAGAGATCACCGACCTCAAGGACATGCTGGACGTCAAGGAGCGCAAAGTGAACGTGCTGCAGAAGAAGGCGAGTCCTCGCAACCACACACACATTTGTAAGGCTCCAGTGGATAATCCAGAAGTTACACGTTCAATCTGAGCAGTTCTTCTGTGATTTCTGGCACCAACCCCAGATTTTGAACCACTGATATTAACAATAACTAATAATGAATTATAAATACTCACTCTCTTGAACCTGTGCTGAAAGAAAATGTGCTGCCGTGTAAAGCTGCAGCCACTAGATGGCGCTGCATGACTGTAGGTGCTGAGGGGCTCAGGCACAGAAAAGACTGACATTAGAGCTGTCAGACTGGAGGAAGCAGGCAGGTAATTAGTGTGTCCAGGAATCCAGAGTCACTGCTGTTTTCTGCATATTTCTCCCTACTTTTCGACGTGCGCTTATGTGTGTGTGTGTGTGTGTGTGAGCGTCTCTCTGTGTGTGTGATGCTGTCAGTTAGACGGATGGGCTGGACTGACCACTTGTCTCTGCTGTCTGACGTTCACACATGCAGACGCACACACGCACACACACCGCATTCGCTGTCATCCTGACAAGCGCCGGGCTCGTCAGAAACGTGGATGAAAGAGCTTTTGGAGAGAGACGCGGGAGAAGCGGCAACCTGCAGCGGATCTGAACGGCTGAAATGATGGAGACGTCCCAAGAAAGAACTTTAGCAATCATTTAGGTAGTTACAGCTGACAAATCAGGCACAAACATGACAGAAAACTCCCATACTTTCGTCGTTTTCGCTCTCTTTTCATAACAAGTTGGCATTTTAATGTTTCCTCTCCATCCTCAGTGGCTCCCTGTACAGCGAGTTGTCGAACGCAGAAAAATAAAACCGCACGAACGTAAACTGGATGCAGAAATTGGATATTGAATAATGAATTGATGCAAACAATCAAGCAGACAGACATAAAGCAGGAGGGGGGGAGGAGGAGAGAGACTGTTTAAAATCGGATGCATACTAATGAGTTCCTCTTGTTTAATAAATGATGACCTCTGCCGTCTTCAAATAGAATACAGTCCAGTGTCTGAGAGGCAGACCGAGACGCCGCCGCCGCCGCCGCCGCCGCCGCTTCCTCCTTGATCTCATATGTGCTTGATTTCCTAATTTCTCCCTCTTTTTTTGTTTTTCTCTATCCTCTTAAGTGGAAAAACTAAAAATATCAGCCATTTGTTCTTAGACGTGAGAGTGTATCAGTGCGAGCGAGGAGACGGTTAATGGCAAAGGTATTCGTCAAACCTCCCGTCACCTCCGTCGCTTTGTTGCTAAATGTAATTATCTGCCGGGTGCGAGGAGCATCGCCACACAGAGGAAGAGAACCGTCTGCTGGTTATTGTTTTGTTAACATATGTCTGTTCATTATCGCAGAGGGTTTGAGGCCTGAAATAGGACGAGGCGTGAGCAGTGTGTGTGTGTGTGTGTGTGTGTGTTTTTGTGTGTGTATATATGTGTGTGTGTCAGCCATCAAGCGGTTGTCAGTTTCAGGAAATGCAGACGGGGATCAAAGAGTCTCGCTGCCTCTCAATGTCAAGTGCGTGCGCGCGAGTGCGTGTGTGAGTGTGTGTGTGAGGGAGAAGAGGAGGAGGAGGAGGAGGAAGGGGAGGGGGGAGGAGGAGGACGTGTCAGTCAAGCTGTCAGGTCAACTGTTGATTAATGAGGTGCTG